>NC_133206.1:32067023-32364523 GCF_958299795.1 Porites lutea
CTCTTAGAGGCTTCGTTAGGAAAGTCTGTTGCTACGTTTTTTTCATATTTTGTTTTTTTCTTCAGGAGCTAAGGACTAGTGCAATAGCTAAACCACTGGAGTTAAACGAGTTGGAAAATGGAATCAAGAAGAGTGTAATTTCTGTTCAGGTGATCAAACAGTGCTTAAAAAAAGTGTACATTAAACTGCTCATGGCTATTGTGTGTATTAATATTAATCCAGCAGCCATTTTTGCATTGGGTCTATAAGCTTGTAATATTATTACAATAATAAACCTAAGCTCAGGAAATGACAAAAGCTTTAATTTAACTACATTAACTTTGAATTATTTCCATAAGTTACGTTTAATTTCTTTTGTCCAGGATGAAATAAAGAAGACCAATCAGATGTTGGACAACATTGCTTCTGATGAAGCAAACCTGGAAGCTAAAATAGACAAGAAAAAACAAGAACTGGAAAGAAACCAGAAGAGATTGCGAAGTCTTGAGACTGTCCGGTAAGAGTTACAGGCAATAGTTTCTCTCAGTTTACATTTTTGATTGGTCCCTTAATCCTTTCCTCCTTGACCAAGTTATGGTGGAATGATTTTTTATTGTAACTTTTACATCCATGGACAAAATCCTATGGTGTTGCCATTCAAATGAAACCTCTTTGACGGTACTTTCACATGGTGTTATTTATTTAGTATGTTTTTCTAACTTTTGAATCTGTGGACAAAATCCTATGGTGTTACCTTTCAAGTGAAACCTCTTTAGCTTTTTTGCAGAACATTTGCATAACTTAATTATAATGTATTATTTCCTAGCATCAAACAAAAAGATATTTACTAATAGAAGTTTCGTGAATTTTTTTCATTGGCATGCCCTAAGGTCCTAAGTGACTTTTGATGTTATGATAAATTCTCCTTTTGTTTCATAAGCAAATACAAGGCAATCTGTTATGAGAATCTCACAAATCAACAGAAGTTGCTCAAGTCTTTTTTTCCACTCACCCTATCAATTTCTCCTTTAGCACCCTTAATGTTCTCCTCTGTAACAGAGCTAATGAGTTTTGCTGAAGTGGACCGTTCAAAGGCCATTAGCTAAGCAGTTATTGATTGTTATTGTCTTTTTAGGCCTGCTTACATGGATGAATACGAAAAACTTGAGGAGGAACTCAAGAAAGTGTATGAGGTACATTATAGTGTTGTTTTGTAAGCTACTGTTTGTTACTTGTTGATCTATGAAATGAGGGAGGATAAGGAGGTCGGAGCCTGGGAGAATCAGGGGTGGTAGGGGTAGTGGAGGCAGGAGTTTTAAATGACTGGGTGGCGGGATAAGTCGGGGGAAATTGCACAATGGTGCTTAATATTTTGCAATTGAATAGAGGTAACGGAGCCAGGAAAGCAAGGTAAGGGAGCTGTAGGTTTGGAACCACTCCCCCCCATGTATTAAGACATATATATTCTTGTGTTTACTTTATTACAGGTATTTATGGAAAAACACCGAAATTTATCCTACCAAGAACAGTTACTCGAGGACATCAACAGGGCTGAACAAGACAAATTTGAGGTACCAGAAAAACTGATTTTAGATCTGATCACATCTGTTTTGCATTTTGTTTGTGTGCACACCCTTGCAAGCACAGCCAGTTTTGATGCGATTTTGATGAGAGATTTCAACTATCCTTCCTTTTTCGTTCAGGTTTTGAGTGACCAACATCAGTTTTCTCAAAATTTTCACCTAAGAGAAAATGCTTTGATCTTTTATGAAATTCTCCCAACTAATTCCTTTAGGAAATGTATCGAGATCAGTCTGGAGAATTTGTATGTGGATATTGGGGTTTAAAGGGTTAAGGCTATGTTTTTTGTTTCTCCCTGTCGTGACCTTTCATTCCAGTTTTAAGCAGTTGGCCATTTTCAAGTTGCCCAAAGCCTCTGTTTCAATGTGAGGCTAAATGCGAATTTTGCACCTAGCTTCGTTTTGAAAGTGAGAGGTTTTTGAACTCGAAAAGGGACAATTATGTCTGTTTTTGTTGTTGATATCCGGTAGGAGTCAGAAGCAACTCTAAGAAACATGCAAGCTGGAGACCATGGCCGAGGACTCACTGCTGGAGAGGAACTTGGAGGTTTAGATGATGAAGGAGATGAAGAGGATGAAATTGTTCTTGATGCAAGCAACACACGACAGTCCAACAGGCCTCAAGGTATCTAGGCATAAAAAATCTTCCGTTATAGCCTTCATACAGACTTCTTCTTTAGTGAAAGGGAATCTGGATTCCAGAGTCCGGGAAATTGTTGCTTGTGAATCCCACCAACGATTAAAATCTGGAATCCCAGTTCCACTGACAAAGTATCCGAAGTTCAGTACTTGGAATCTGGAATCCACGGCCTGGAATCCAGAATCGAGGACTGTTTTGGTTCGTCACGTTGAAATTCCAATTTCTCATTTTGTTTGTCTTCATGTTACTTACAGCCGCTGAAGCCGGTGGCCGCGTGTTTGGTTCTATGGGAGGCGGTCTGGACTCTGATGAGGTCAGTAGTGATCATGGGTGCTTACCATTTGCACCGCCCCGCCCCGGGTGAAATCTTGTGCATAAACATAAAACTATAAAAATTTGACGTGGTGGAAGAACGACCCGCTACGAAGTATGTCCATTTTAGCTGAACCGATTTAAAAGAGTAAAAAAATTGCATCACCTCAAATAACAGCCCATGTTTTTTGAAGTTTCCCAAACGGAATGGCGCTAACCATTTGAATTTCCAGCCGGAATTTACGGTTTTTCCGTGTAAATGATAAGTACCCCAGTAGATTTTTTCAAGTAAGCGAGAGTGACGGTGAGAACCATCAAAGTCGCCATGGTAATAACCAAGAAGTGTGAAACGCTGATACTCACGACTTATTGATGTTTTGAATCTATTTCTTGTAGGACGAGAGTGGTTCCTTGTCGTCCGGGGAGAGCGATATCGGCGTGGATGACGATGATGACGAAGAACTTCTTGACGATGACGACATGGAAGAGGGCCGCGGGGAAGGCCGGGATGACGGGTCCCAAGCTAACAGTCTTAATGACAGCGATAATGATTTCTGAACGAACTCAAGTCTGTAAATAGAGTGCTATTGAATAAAGCTATTTGGCATCTTGATATTGAGTCAGAAAGTTTTTTGGGAAATAGTGCTCTGTGTTAGTTTACGTGCGAAATAGGGGCCCTTAAGATCCTTGGACGGCAGCGGCGGCGAAAATGTCGCTTAAAAAGTGAATTCGCGTCTTTTCAATCTTCATTGCTATTATTTCAACTTACTTACTTTGCCAAATGTAGGCGAACTCTCCTGAAGTTGAATTCCTAAAAACCATATCCAAGTTCAGAAAGGGAATGAAAATTTTGCGTCGCTTGTTTACGTCCTCAATGAGACGGGAAATGAGGCATTTTCACGTGAAGTCGTGCAATGACGGCAAAGAAATGTACAAAAAAGCGTGATGCACGTGCGGAGTTGTTGTTTTGACAATCTACCCTTAATTAGACTACGAGTAGTCCCTCATTTTTCCTCAGGGATAGTAGAGCGTGCGAAACGCGTGGGGAGAAAGAAAAATTTCTCTCTCCCCGCCGCGTGCCGCCATTTCTCGCGCGCTCGCGTTTCGCTCGCTCTACTATCCATGAGGAAAAATGGGAGACTACTCGTAGTCTAACCCTTAATGAATTTTTGACGTTCTCGTTGCCGGCAGTCGTGCAAACAACAAACTTCAGATTTAAGTTGTTAATTTCTCTGATTAGAAAATGAGCTGCTAAAAACTGTCCAGAACAGTTTCTCTGGATAAAACTTCTATGACCCTTAACTTTGTGAAGAAGTAAAGAACATTCAACTACAAGTAAAAGCTTGGTCACGTGGTACACTTGACATTTGCCGTTTACCGTAAAAGTGATTCTAAATCGAATGTATGAGTTTTCTTTGATGTAGATGGTTTTATCAGCCACTATTCCATTTAAATCTAACGTTCACTCTTGTTAACTCATTTACTGATTTTGTTTTTTTTTTCCAATAGGCCATTTTCACGTTGACGACATTTAATTACAACTACAATAACTAATTTCATTTTTAACTTTCTGATATAAATTTGTCAATCCCGCTGAGGGTTAAAATCAATAGGCTGAACATTCGCTCAAGAAAACATCAACACTGAAGTATTCTAGCAGTTGCAGTATGATGACGTCATCGTGCAACTGTCCTATTTCCAAAGATGTCAACCACAATGCTGACCCAGGTTGCTCAACAGGTAGCTTACGTGTAGCCGCAGGCTACTAGAAAAGGTTTCTGTTTCTCTACCGTTGAAATTATAAGCGGAACATGCAACTGCCGCCTAAACAAGATTCTCGACCCTTTTCTCGTGCCTGCCTCTTCCAAAGCCATTTTCAAGGCTTAGTGTGTGTGTGTGTGTGGGGGGTGGGGGACGGGGGGGGGGGGGGGAGGGTGCTGGAGACAAGCCATGGTTGCTACAGCCATACAGAGGTGTCTGAAATTCCCTGACTTTTTCCTGACAAACACAAAGTTTCCCTGACCAACTGAATAAACAATACATTAGTCCTGATGATGGACTCAACCCTCCCCCCGCAGCCGTCCCCTCCATCCATTTATTTAGCTCGAGCCGGAAGTGATGGGAAGGAAAAGGAGAGAAAGAGGAAAAAGGAAAAAGGAAAAAGAGTTTTTTCTTCCTCCCTCCCCCCGCCCCCGTTTCTCTTATCCGAAATAAGAGTCATCGCCTAGGGCGCGCGAGGAAAGGGAGGGGGAGGGGGTGGGCTTTAGAGGAAAGCGTAGAAAGGGGGTTTACAAACGCCCAAACCAAACAGGACGCTTGTTATGACTCTGGTATTTCATCATAGCAAAAGTAGCTACACATTGAAGCAAGCGATTTTTTTACATCAAAATAAATACAATTTATTGGCTCTTATATTAACTAAGTACAAATGGTTGAAATTTACATGGCATACAAAAATTGTCAGGTTGGTTTTTTTTCGGCTCTTTTATAGAACAAAAATTACACACATGTATACAACACATTCCTCTTACCTCTAACTACATGTTATACATTTAATACACTGTAATACTACAGTAACCACTCTAACGAGGGGTTAGCAATTTTCTCCTTCACCTTGAAACTATAATACTGACTAAAATTATAATTTCTCCTGACAATATCATTGACAAACCAAACATCAAAATCAGAAGAATCAAGATGATGATCGCGAAAGACAAAAATGTGTTTACTTTTCCAACAATTTCTCCTCATTAGTGCAAAACAGCATGGAGAAGATGCACGTTGATATTAAAGACAACCTGAAAGGCAAGGTTCGTGGGCACCAGAATGAAAAGAGCGAAACGGAAAAAAAGGAAATCGCCGCTAGCTTGGATTTCTTCTGTTGGATTTTCTTATCACATCCCTTTTTCTTGGAAAAACTTATCTCAAAATTTTTTTGTGACAACTTATCCACCAAGGGATGTTATAAATAAATGGTAGTCACAGCTTCTGCTTAATCCAGAGCGTTATTACCAAGATTTTCAAGCTACCTTAAATCTTATATATCCAATTCCATACTAACCTTTTACGCGATTAAAGAAATAAGCACTAGAAATGATATTTTGATATCGATGCAGAATGATGCTGACAAAAGAGGTTATTTCAAAGGCATTTTGTTTTAAAAGACTAACTTGGATTCCTTTCTTTTCCTTCGTTTTGTTCTTCGAACATGTCTTCTTTCGACTTTCTTTCCGTGTTTTGAAATCTATTCTTACCACCGTCATTCTAGTGTGGCTTTCACAAACGTATTTCTTTGATCTTGTTCTGTTCATTTCTGTTCGTCGATCCTCTCACGTGACTACTTAGACTCTCACCCATTATTCTTCTTCACTTTTCATATCCGCCTCCTTATTTTTTTGTTTTTCATTGCCCTGCAGTACTTCATCCTTTATTTCACTTTCGATTCCATAAAATCCGTCTTCCTTACCACCGAAACCTTTATTTTCCATATTATTTCCATTTTCTATCTCACCACAACTTCCGTTTTCTTCCAGTTTTGTGCGGTCTATTTCCACTTCCGCTTCCTTATCCTTGACACTTCCGTTTCCTGTCAGTTTCTCCTCTGCCTCTACGTTGTCATCACTTCCGTTTCCTAACAGTTGCTCTTCATCAACTTCCTCCTCGCCATCGCTTCCACTAATTCCCAGTTTTTCATCTTCACTTTCATTGGCTACTTCCTTGCCACGTTCGTTCTTTTTTCCTCCTTCCTGCTCTTCATCACATATCATTTCTTCTTCACTCCCACTTGATTTTTTCGTTTCTTTCTTTCCTTCCTCATTCACTTTTTCACTGCTTTTAATCTCATCACTCCTAATTTCCTCTTTTTTTTCACTTCCTACTCTTTCTTCCATTTCCTTCCCTTCTTCTTCATCATCATCTTCCCCTTTCGTTTCCTCCCCACTCATTCTTTCGTCACTACTTTCGTTTTCTTCCTCTTCGCTCTCATCTTGTTGCGCGCCTTCATCGCTGTCATGTGTCTCCTGTTCTTCCGTACTGTTTTTCTCATCAGGGTTCTCATCCCCAGCGGAGACCCCTGGGTCATCACTTTTCTTTGCCTTACTATCGCTTGTCCCCTCTTCATCTCCACTGTTCTCATCTTTAGATTTTTCCTTCTTATGTCGCTTATGCTTTTTGTGTTTCTTTTTGTTCTTACGCTTCTTCCCGGAAGATGTCTCATCCTTTTTGCTTTTGTCCTTCTTTCTCTTCTTCTCTTTACTCCTTTTTTCTTCTTTCTCTTTCCCCTTTTCTTTATCACCACTTTTCTTTCTCTCCTTCTCCTTTTTCTTCCCTTTCTCTTTTTCTTTCACTTTCTCCTTTCTTTTTTCCTTCACTTCTTTCACATCCTTTTCTTTTCCAAAAATTTTTCCCGTATCCTTCTCCTCCTCCGTTTTCTTATTACTGGCGTTGTCCTTTACCGGCCGTTTGTGCTTTTTCTTCTCCGACGATTTCGCTGCATTTTTATCACCAACAGCCTTTTCTTTCTGCTCTGTAGAAGGTTCGCCTTGTTTGGCATGAGACGTTTTCTGTTTCTTGCGTTCTTTACCCTTCTGCTCCTTCTTCCTTTTCTTATGCTTTCTCTTCTTCTCCTCAGCGGAACCAGTCTCAGTTTTGCCGCGAGATGAACTAGGCGAAGGAGAGCGTGACTCGTCCCATCCTTCAGGAGTCGGCGATCGCGCAGGGCTTTGCGACGAATGTGATCGAGACCGTGACCTTGAACGTGAAATAGACCGTGAGCGTGAGCGTGAGCGTGAGCGTGATCGCGATGGAGAACGTGACCTTGAGCGTGACGGAGTCAAAGAGCGAGAGCGTAATCGCTGACGGCTTTTCTGAAGTTTTCTGTATTCGGAGAGTTCGTCGTCAAAGTCGAAAAGGCCGCCAGCCGGGTCTTTCTTAGTGTCCTTCTTAGGCTCTTTTCTTGAACGCGACTCGCGAGAGGGGTAACTTGATGAAGGATGTTCATGTTTCTTTTTCCTAAACATGACAAATAAAAACAGTCAGGACAGCTACTAATGAGCGTAAGCAACAGGACGGCTGAAAGAAGACGACGGCAAAATGCTTGTGTGTGACCAACGTGACAGGGCTATTACTTGCGAGTTTTGTTTGGATCTTCACTTAACAATACTTTGTTACGGCCTTTTACAAAAAAATCTCTGTAAAGGAAGGAAAAGTGTGGCGAAAATTTTTTTCAAACAAAATTGTTGTCACGCTTGACACACAAGGTTTGCTGTTTTCTTTCCCCCGCCATGGAAACCAGTCGAGAATCTGGGAAATGAAAGAAGATGAACGTACAAAAAGCCTCGGTAAGAATCAGCTCTGTGCGATATTTTATATGCGAGATATTTGGAGAAATGTTTTACCCAAACTTAAAAAACTTTGTATGGAGACACCATGTTGGTGTCCCTTTAAGGGGTACAAATATGGCCGCCGGAAGCCAGAGAGTCTGTCTTTGAGTTTTTGTGTAAATTCATCGCTTGAGGAACTCTTTAAGATTAAAGTAATATTTATTCTGAGACAAGGAATGTTGAGATACCAAAATCTCCAAAAAACGGTAACGTTTTAAACCCACATAAGAGCTTTCCCGGCCGCCGGCTAACTCCCGCGACACGCAAAAGCATTGATATTCAAGCGTCCTTAATCGCAAATCGAAGAACCCTTTCGAAACGAAAATTTGTATGAATAAAGGTGTTTAGCTGCTGTAACACCTTATGAAAGTAGAAAGTCAGAGGAATCAACATTTCCGTAAGTTTGAATTTTGGTGACGTCAAATGAAAACCAGGAATTACCTTGATTTGAGTTTCTTTTGCATTTTGTAGAATTCCCGTTCTGTCATGGGAGGAGGAGGAGTGAGAGACCTAGATACATCAACAGGGTGGAGTGGGTCAAAGACTGGCGCTCCAAATGCTGGGTGGTGGGGTAGGGCTGGCCTCACCATGGTAGGGACAGGAGGTATGTGAGGAACGGCTGGTGCCGGAATCGCTGCATGCATGACAGGCATATAACCAGGTACGTTCATGCGAGGTCTTAGATGAGATGGACCTGGCATATTAGGCCTTACAGCCGGGACTCGAGGTACGTGATCGGGCGGGAGCCCATGAGGTATGACAGGTTCAGGCAATCCATGGCGGACATCAGGTACCCGAGGTGCCCCTCTGTAATATAAACAAACAAATGATTGGTTTAAAAAGCTAGGATTTCTTCCAGGGCTATGTCGGCAGCCATACCACAGATTGCCTTCAAGGCACAGGAGCGGATATAGGGGGGAGGGTGCAAGGGGTGCGCACGCTACCATGCAAGGGCAATACTTTTGTTTAAGTGTGCTAATGGCAGGTATAACAGGCTCTATTCAGCCAAGCACATTAGCAGGAGACAGTCATGTGTAAAGCACAAAAGATGAGAAAAACCACCCGCTAGAGTGTTAACCCTTTAATCCCCAAGATCGACACACAAATTCTCCAGACTGATCTCCATACATTTCTTTTAAGAACAGTTGAGAGAATTTAGTTTAAGATCAAAGCCTTCTCCCTTTGGTAATCAATTTAGTAATTCTCATAACCTTTACTCTTCATGATCTGCTGATGTTGTTAGGAGAAAATTGATGTTGGTCACTCTTGGGACCTAAAGGGTTAAAAAGCTTCGCGTTGGTTACCTTGGGTGGAAGTCTCCTTGTCTTCTGCGAGGGTCAAATGGGGCTCCAGCTGGCTTAAAACCAGCACCTGAGTAAAATTAAAAGAACATTTTTTTATAATTTATTAGACTCCATAGAAATAAATGCAAGGAAGATAATCACAGTTAAATAGGCAACTTGTCCAGATGCGAAAAGAAAGCTTGAAAAAATTCAGGCTTGTGGAGATCTGCGACACCAGTGCAACGCTCTAACCAATTGAGCTAGGAAGCCAACTGGGGGCTGGTCATTAATTGGCTCATAACATACCTGAATATAGGCGACTGTGAGACTCCATAGAGTTATGTGTCTTTGTAACAGAAACGTCTGTACTTAAATGCTTTTAATTAACTGGTCAATTAACATTATTCATATAAAATTTTTGTGTTGTTGCTCGTCGAATGCGAACAACAGGCAGGCAAGTGACTGAAACAAAATCAAGGATCTATGTACCTTGTTGTGACATGGCATCTCGGTGGTGGACTCTGATGGGTTGTGGTTCACTTGCTGGTGGATTGACTACCTGGGGAGGCTGTGTAAAGGTGAAAAGAGCACAGTCACAAATTTTATTGTTATATAGCTGGAAATGTTTTCCCAACAGTGCCTGCTCTCGTTGGTTACTTCAAGGTCACATGACATCTAATAATGAAACTGTTTCCCACCAAAATCTCTGAGTGGGTAACATTGCAAAATCTATGATGTCAGAGGGTAACAGTGCACTGTTACCTACTAATGTTGACTGACGACCAACGTTTCAGTGAGGTTTAATGAATTTTTAGCTATACAACTAATCACTTAAAGACAGGTCCCTTGGGAAACAAAACTAACTGTTTCCTTACGGACCAGTCATTAAGTGATATGGTATGATAATACCATATTTCTGTAACAATGGAAATTATACACCGCAAGTAGTATTCCAAAATATCCAATAATTTTATGAAACTGCCTATCAACAGAATTTGACATTTTTAAACTAACTTTTCGTGGGATGTCTCATAGGCAACTAATAAGAAACTGTCCAAAATCACGTAAAAAAAAAAAAATCTATACAAAATAACACTATTTTATTTTCCCACAAATTTGCAGGCTTTTATTGGGATTTTTTTTCAAGAACAATAAGTCATCAAACAGCTAATTTATCCAATACCTAAATATCTCAAATTCAGCTTCAAAAAGTTTTTACTCGTTTTGTTGAACTTGGTTTATGGATATCAGATCATTGGAAACTCTCGCACACACACATCACGATGAAAAGGTAAATATGTTACAAAATTTGTGACGCTCTCTGTGTTATAACGTTATCCTCTAATTGATCTTAATACTATAAAGAAGTTGTAGTACTCACTTTTGGTGAACTTTCCCTTGTTTTTCTCTCATTATCATTTATTTCTTTCACTACTAAAGAGACAAAACCCATGATATCAGTGATTTCATGCTCACAATCAATTTAAGTGTTGTGTACGGTACAATAAACTCACATAAAAAATAAAGAACAGTGGCATTACCCTTATTTTCAACAGCTGGTTTACTTTCTGAGACAGTTTTGTCACTCACACTGAAATGAAGACATAATCAGATCAGACAAATTTCAAGGAACTTCCCGAACATGTGGCACAAATGGTAGTTAATGATAATGCATGACCATTTCCTTTCAAAGGGACATAAAGCATGCATCACCACAGCCAGAGGTAATGATTTTCTTGACAATATTTTTAGATTTTTTAACTGTGGCCGGATTAGCTCAGTCAGTCGAGCGTTTGACGGTAGAGTGGGAGGTCATAAGTTCGATTCCAGGGACCGTACCAATACTCAGGGGTCTTAAAATATCTTTTCCCTGTAAGCAGCTAGACCTTCATGTGGCTCAGATGACCATGTAAAATGGTGGTCCCATCTCCCGTAGGAGATGTAAAAGTAGTGTCCCCAATAATATTAGTACTTTTGTGAAAAATACATTGACACTCAGATATTGATAAAGTTCTTTTTTCAGTGGAAATTTTACCTGTCAGCAACATCCTTTGAAGCTGGCTGGGACTTCACCTCTGTACTTTTATTAGTAGCCAATGCACCTTTTGTTACTGGGGCGACATAAGGACTGGCTGGACGAGCATTTTTAAAGGTATTTACAGCCTAAACAAAGGAAAAATAACATAGGAAACACAAAGATTTTTTTTTTGTTGAATCAATTTTGCATTGTTGAATGGGTGCCCGTTTTTACATAGCACAACTGGGTGAAGCCTGGTTTCCATGTTTTTGTGATTGCTCTGGAGCTGAAAGTTTTAACTGTGTTTTCAACTTAGCAGGGCTGTTACAAAAATTTCAAGTTTACTGCACTTTTCAAAAACAGAATAACTCTGAAAATCAAAAACCACCTTCACAATTGCATTTTTCCCTGCAATCAATCATAATTACAATCACAAGCAACGAACCTTGAAACACTGGAACACACAAAACAGATCGAAATTCACCAATCATCAATCAAAACCATGACCTTTTGTAACCGTCGTTCAAAGTAAATTTCTGTTTCCTAAGAGGTCATCTAAGATGATTGAGGGCAGCGAAAAACGTAAATGTCAGTTGGCTTTTGAACTTTAGAATTCACGCAGTAATAGGTAGGGCATTGAACAGCTGGATTTATTTTCTTTTTGTTTCCTCTCAAAGTAGCCAGGCTTATCCGATGGGAAATCCCTGTTCCCCTGCCCTTAGTAAAAGTCTTGACTCCAGGAAACCAGGGTGTGATGAAAAACCAGTCCTGACCATTTGTCAGGGACAAGTAGATTTTCCTTTTGGGCAGAGAATAGTGAGGTAACTGTTAACACTTTAAAACTGTGAAAGGTTTGAACCCAGGAGTCATGTTCACACTTTCTTGACTAATGGCCAAAGAGCCAGGCAAGTCATGTTCTAACTAAATTACAAACTTAGACAATGCAATCAGCCATGGCTCACAAAGTTTGAATGCTGCTTTTTCTTAGCTGAAATTCAAGTTGTTTTCAAACCACAAGAAACCTCATATTTCCGTTGGTTAAGAAATAACTGACTTGACAAACATAACCATATGCAAGGCCACTGAGTTACAATCTTGGATAACATATTTTTGTGAAGTTAGTTTCCCTGCTGCTATAAACTTATAAAAAAAAAACACTACCCATACTAATGCAAATCAAAAGTGCACCAAAAGTGACAGTTACCTGTCTAAGCTGCTTGTTGATAACTAATGAGTCAGGCGACACATTCTCTGCGCCACAAGATGGACATTCTTGTTCATTTTCCAACAGATAGTTTCTAATACCTGATAAAAGTAAAGAAGTATTGTTTAAAAATACATTTTTTACTGGGTTTTAATACAAACAAAACAAACTACCAAAAGAAGGGGCAATTGTCATAACAAGAACCGGAAAAAACAGGAAAGAATAGCCTGCATCGCAGACTTAACTAAACTAAGTTAGTAATGTCTGAAAAGTAGTACCAATATCCTTGTCCTTGGCCCCCATCAGACTCAACAAATTGTAAATGCATTTCGAATTTCCCTTCAACCTGATTGGCAAATTGACAATGCCAATCAAGGTGGGTACTCAAATCCTGGTGAACAGATGAGAGCCAAGACAAGGATTTTGGTGCTGTTTCACAGATGGACCTAACAAGAGGTTTTGTTCTGTTTACTGCACAGGCTAGGAAAAATTGAAGTTGGTTTATTCTGTTACCAGAATAAAACCTGCAGGAGCCTGTTTTAGCTAACTTGAGAAAATGCAAGTTCTTCCTTGAGGGTTTTAACAGTAATGCTAGTATCAGTTCATGATGAGAGGCAATAATACATACAGTCATCACAATAACTTGTTCCACAGCAGGGAATGAGTACTGCATCAGTCAACAAATTGCTACAGCTTGGGCACCTTAGTTCTGAGGGAACTTTCTTGCTACTAGAATCTTTGTCTTTTGCTTTGGTTTTTGAATCACCACTACAGTATGGACATAAAAATACAATAATAATAATTCATTAAACTACAACTAAGGAACCTTTCCTTGGAGATAGCTCTGTTTGAAGAGCACATGTTGGCTTGCTATAAAGATGCCAACTGTGAAACAACATAAATGTTGTCGTTGATTTTTTATTTCAGGTAATTTTTGTTTTTCTTTTGTTTTTGGGTATGGTAATGTATGCTATTTAAAGTGAAACAAAGGGAAAAGAAAAATTACCTGAGATAAAAAATTAACTACCACACAAACATATATGAGAACTAAAGAGATAACACAATTTAATGCGGATGCAATCTTTGCAGTTATATCATCAACCTAACAGGTTGAAAAAAAAGAAAAGCCTTAAAAAAATTCAGGCCTAGCGTGAATTTCTTGAAAGACGCAAAAACGTTTGGACCCACAATAGGCCTAAAGACAATTGTTGTTGACATTGAAGAAAAAGGTTTCAATAGTTTTGCAGAAAACTTAATAAAACTATTAGTTAACAAAACAAACAAAATTTGTATAGGTAATATCATGATTTGTAGTGATATTTGGCATAAATACCACGAGTGATATTTCGAAATTGTTATACATAATTTCACGAGCCGCTAGGCGAGTGAAATTTGAGACAATTTTGAAATATCACGAGTGGTATTTATGCCAAACATCACGTACAAATCATGCTATTACTTGTTTATACGACTACCTACAAAAGGTTTGTAATTTTCACATGTAGGTATTTCAAATTAAGCTGAAATACCACTGCTCTAAGCCAATCAAATTGCAGTAATTTCTGATGTAGTAGTATAAGTTAGCTAAGAGCCAAGTTCTTATATTTATATTCTGATAAAAATATTTGATTCTGGTTCCGAAAAGTTACAGGGACTTTCGAGGAACAGGCCCCTGGCTCCAGTTGTTTAATAGGTTAGATCTCCATCCAGTGGATAATTTGGTTCCCTAATACTTATCCACCAAATATATAGATAATTTATCCAGTGGATAGCGCTCTCAAACTTTTGAACTACTGTAGCCAGAAGAGAATTTGAATGCTGTCTTTGGGAAATGAAACATCTCCGTTTAAACAGTACTTACTCTGGCAATGAGGGTGATGCTCTGGTTGGAGGCGAGGCTGTTCCCTCACTAGTTGTACCCAGGAAAGTGCGGGGAATTCCAGTGGTTCGTTTGGCTTTTGGAACATCAAACCTATTATCCTAATGAAAGGTGTTTTGTCAGAATCTCTTTTAAAAAGTCATTTCTTATGAAACCAAATACTAGTTCACTAGCCTGCATTGCAGGCATTTTCTTTGGATGCAAGAAAGTTTCTTTTTGAAAGAATGAATAGTGGTAAACAGTCAATTCAATCTACAGCTGTAACCTCTGGAAAAATCTTCCACATTAGTTGAAAGACCTCCCAAATTTCTCCTTCCAATGCTTACTAAAACAATACCTATTGAAAAGACAAGTTGTAAATTGAGCATAATCATTCTTTTCCCCACAGAGTTTATGGTGTGTGTTATTTATTTATTTATTTTCTTTGTTGTTTTTTTTCTTTGCTACTATTATACTTGTCACCACTGCATTAAAAATATCATTTTATCACTAGGAGCTAGCCCGAAAATGTTTGTTTATTTAGCTCCTAGACATCCTTTATTTTCATGTAACAAATTTTTTTCTCTCCAACAGCCATCATAAAATGTAAAATTCTCTCTAACTGATGTAATAAAGGTAATGTTGCTGTTTTGCTCACATAACCACTATGCTGAATTTGATAATAGTCAAGAAGTTAGGGGGAGTATTTCTTCTCTTCCCAATCTTCCTTGGTGATAAAATCAAGAAGGGTGGCCAAAAACAAGTGTTCTATGAATAAAATTTAAATTTTTAGCAAGCTACGGCTCTGGCTCAGTTTGTACCAATTTGTGCCATTGTGACCTTAATCACAGCCACCCGTGCCATTATGCAACTTCTACCATGAGTTGGAATAAATAATCAAAAGCAAAACTTAGAAAAAAAACCAGTTTCATTTAACCATTTCCTTATGGTTATGATTATATCTCTTCCATTTAGGTCTTTTTGTTCTTTTTTAGGTATTCATTCCCACCAGATCATAACTACCTTAAAATATGAAAAAGGTTATGTTTATGAACGTTAAGTCCTTAGTGGCAACAAATCCTTAGGGTTCAGCAGCGACTTTCTGCGACTTACCCCATTTGTTGGACAGTTCCTTATGAAGTGGCCTGGTTTACCACACCTATAACACACATAGTTTTGAGGAACAGGCACACCAGGGGCATAAGGACGGCGCCCTCTCACATATCTAGAGAAAACATCATATCATATCTTCAGCAGTGGAAACAAACTGAGTGCATGTTCCTGTAACTTCTTGGAGAAAATAAAATCAGAAGATTGCAACCCCCAAATAAATGTTAGAGACTAATAATTCTATTTATAACCCCTTTAATATGATTTTAAGCACAGACTTACTGTGAAGGATCCCAATCCTCCCCAGACTGTTTCATCATGGCCTTAAGCTTGTCCTCTTCTGATGCATCTGCATTTGCCAGATCTGCCACCTAGGGGTGAAGGGTCATATTGTATGCAGAATTATAACCACCCACCCTACGCCACCCATATGAGACAAAAGGCAATAATTAATGGAAGGGTCAAACTGTACCCTGACTCAACACATTCTACTTTAGCTCTGTAATGGAATTAAGTTCACGTGAAGGTGTTTATTTACACACAAACAACCCTAAGATAACTAAGGGCCTGTTTACACGGAGGTGGGAGACCCCAAGTAGGTGAGGTAACAGTAACCTACCTATCCTAATAATCTCCTGTTTTAATTTCATCATGTTTACATGACAGATGGGGTGACTATAAGAGAGATTATATGGACAGTTGGGTTACCTCACCAACCTGGGGTCCCCCACCTAAAGGTAAAAAGGCCCTTAAACTATTGGCATTCTGACCTAAAGGTGGCTCGGGTAGAGGGACCTCACCAAAAATACCTCTTTGCAAATGTGCCACCCAACAGGGTCATAATCTTTGGACTCATAATGAAGAAAGGGGTAAATATCCAATTTGACATGTATCCTAGAAAATGGTATAATATTTCGAATGCATAAAAGCTTTGGAATGAGAGTGCTCTAGAAGTGGTTATTTCCTGAGTGGGGTATTCTTTTAATATATTGTTTTTCTAAAACAGGCTGCACAATTGGAGGACCAGGGAGGCCATACCCATCCAAAACCTGTCCGAGTACCCATCCCATTTTCACAACCTTAAACAAGAGAAAGCATCCCCGCCTTTTTGAACTGCCTCTCCCCCTCTCCACTCTCCCCCCCTGCCTTTACACCAGAACTAACAAAAGCTCTTCTAAATAAACCATTTACCACGCTCTTTCAATGGATACATTAAAATTTTATTACATTTTACCTTGCTCAACTTGTTGGTTTTTGGAACTTGGTAATCTTGGAGAGTGCTCTTCATGAACAGAGTTGAAAAGGAACAATCACCAGTGAGAGAAAAATCTAACTACAAAGTTATTTATTTACTCCGCACCTGGCTGTGTTGTAGCACAAGTCACGGTTAGTGCCGGATAAATAAAATAAAAATCTAATGACACACAACTATTATCCAATCAGTCCTTAACTTGCCCCTTTAAGTTATAGTTAAACCCATCATGAATAGACAGGTGTGGGGAAGGTGCCCGGTGAAACGCGAGCCAAGAAGGTAACCAAGACAACCCTGTGAGTGGCAACCAGGCACCATCACACTGAGAACCTCAGTGGAGGTTAATGAAAGAAAAAAAAACTTTCTCCACCAATCCATTGGATAAAAACTGAATAAATATGAATAAAATAAAAATAAAAATAATAATAATAATGTAATAAAAAATCATGTAAGTTTAGGATGTTTGAGTGCACCCTTCTCTGGACATAAATTCAAAGGTACCACTACAAATTAATGATCCTTCCCCCAACCTCTTACTGAAACACACAGTTACTATTGTATTGTTCCAAAGGCCCAGCACAATATGAGGTCTGGGGGAGGGGGGGGGGGGGGGGGGGCGGCGCACATAAGCCTTGCTCCAATCAATTTGTCTTGCAATGCAACAAAAAACAACAGTGAAATGGATCAGTAATAATAAACTTGTCCCCTGATAAATGGTAAGCTAGCAAGCTAGCAAGCTACTATCGTTAAAACACAAGTCTAAAGAGAAGGTCAGAGGGGCCAAGTGGGAGTTGCAAGTGGAGTAAGGTAAGGGGTGGAAAAAGGAGAGAGAGCTTGCTATGATGACTGAACAATTCATTTTTCATTTCCATTCTACGTTTTATGGAGGCTGCTCAATGAGCTAAATGGTATGGTGGGCATTTTGGCATGCCAAGAAATCTTTACTGCGGGAACACTTTAAACTCAGTAATGTTCGATGAAGTAGATCTTCAAGAATTCTTCTATTTTAACACTTTCCTTCCCAGATTGAATGATGGCATGGGTATCCTCCTTAGCAGGACCCCCCTCATATGTAGATGTAGATGTACTAATTTTCAGTATTTTAAAAGACAAAATGCAGAAATTATGTTAGATTACACTTTGGCAGAGGTCTTTCGTCAAACATGAGGCAAAACATGGTACCAAAATCGTAGTCCCTTAATGCATTGAAACAGTTTCAATGCAAGAAGCAACTAGGATTTACCAATAAGAGCAAAAGATTCCAACAAAACAGCAACAACAACAGCAGGTCACAATATTATTAAAACAAGCCAGACATTCTTATCATGGCTTGAACTGACTCACCAGACAGGGAAGAAAATTTGTAAAATGGTGCGATTTGGTGAGTTTTCAATATACAAACAAGTGTTGTTGCACCATTTTTCCACCTCCACACTAACAAGTATAGAGGTATATAGTTTTCTGGATATAATGATACACTAACAAGTAAAGAGAAGACTTTCATAATAATATGGAGAAAACTACAGTTGAACCTCCACTAATGGCCACCTCTCTAGAATGGCCACTTAAATTTGTCCCGGTGGACAGTCCATACATTGACCCTTATCAAAACCTCTCTACAACAGCAATGGCCGTTAAAGCGCATCCCCAACTGCCAAAATAACCTCTCAGCAACAGCCACTTTTTTCAGCAACTGATGAAAAACTCAAGAATGGTCATGAAATTTGATCCGTAAGGGATGTTGATAATCGCCGCAATCGTATTTTGATTTTGTTTCATTCACACTGTCTCCATTTCAAGTGAAACTTAGTTCAAGCATCAAATTTGTTGCAAAAGCTCAAAGCAAGTTAAAAATGTATTTGCCATTTGTATATCTTCCATAAAACACCTTGCCTGCCCCCAAAATTTTGCATACCTTTGTTTTTCATTTTTCCTGGGTATTACAGTCCTCTTAAGAGAAATTAAAAACAATGCTTATGCATGGGGGGCAAACAAGGTGTACTGTGGTAGATGTGCAGGTCATGAATGACACTGCCATAAGGATCAAGATGACTTGCTGCTGTTGTTGTTGCTGTTCAAAAAAAAATCTATTTTTAGAGAAACAAAAATTTCAAACGTGGTTGCATTTTTAATCCGGGCTCGCAGGGAGAGGATTAACCTGCAAGTTATTTGCTATTTCTTCAACTGGTTAAAACACGTTGGTGAACCCAACAGTGGAACTTCTAAGCTTCATGTTGTAACTTGTAGATTTTTTCCCTTGATAAAGCATGAGTGAAATATGCCTTTCTAATCCAGGAATCCAGTGAGGTGGACTTAAACACAGTGCCTGTCGTTATTGCTGAAAGTCACTGCCCAATCTTGCAGTTCTAATAAGAGCACAGGCACGCAATGTTTGGTGTTGATTTCCATACTTCACAACATTCTTGACCAGGTAAACATATAATCAGTATACTTGCTTTTTCAGAAGCCACAGACTTGACAAAAAGCTGACAAAAAGTTATATCCTTCACAGATGACTTAGGGGCAATAATAATAATAGATCTTATCGCAGTCTTGAGATAATTATCAGAGATGGTCCAACTTGCCATAAAGATACACTTTTGCTCTTCACTTCTGTTAGCTGGTAAATTCCATGTTGCAGACCGTGATAGTATTGTGATCCATGATGTAAAATGACTGCTGCTGTTCTTGTGATGATTATTGCCATTATCCACAACAGAATGCTCCATAGTAGTTTGTGAATACATCAGTTACATGTAACAATGAAAGGAGCAAGGAGCAAATCTCCAACTTTATCAGAACAAAGCATAAATTTATTGCAAGGACATATCTCTAAAGTGGGAATGCATCTTTCCAATTCTGCATACCCTCGAGACATTGCAGGAAGAACAAAGTTCTTAATTTTTTTCCCAGCAAAACTGGGAATACAAGAGTTCTGATTCAAAAAATCAACAGTTCTTTGAGTGAATGTCCATTTTCAATGATAAAGCTATTTACACTCAATATGAAGCCAGGTGTAACATTTTATACATTGTTGTCAATGCAAAGCTAAAAGAGAGAAAAGTTTAGTAATGGCCCTTTTTCCCATAATGACATCATGTAATATATAGTAAATCAGTAGATTAATAGAGAAACTCAACCTCTTGGGATGTTTTTTAATGATGCTCATAGAGCCTAATCTACCTCATCAATGACACCAAACTCAAAGTCAAATAAAAGAATAATATTGCATGGTATTCAAGAAACAGCTTATTCAGAATTTTAATTTTCGTTTTCCCAAAGTAGACTGCGAAAAACATGTAAGTATCCCCAAGTGTTCTTACCATTAACAATATTTATCTATATCGTGTAAAGATATGCCTTTTTCTTTTGTTATGATTTAACTCTTTATTCTTCAAAAAACAAAATACTACAGAAAACCTTGCAAGTCTTTTTAAGCATGTTATTTTAAAGACAACACTAGTTGTTTAATTGCAACAGAACAGAGACAACCACACTGATGATTTAAAGGAACACGATCATTATTAGCTCAGAAAAAGAACTGAGAAAAGCCACATGGAAACAATAACGCAGGCCAAGATGGGTGCAAAATTATTAGTGGTAACTGTGAAGAATACTCCCCATAAAATCTACCGGCCAACTTAAGACTGACTCTTGACCAACAGTTGCCTAGAAGCTGGCTGACATTTGGTCATCAAACAAGTCACTAATTGTTTTTAGCAAAGACCTAGGCTAGTTTTCCACCATCTGTGGGTGAACTGTTGGGAGGGAGGTGGTAGGCTATCACTAAATGTTAAACCTAAACTGCACTGGAAATGCGAAGAGCATGGCAAAAGAACAAGTTACTCTTAAAGTCACCAAAATGAATGCCCAAACTATTGCCAGTGCAACTGAAAAAAAGGTAAAAATATTTGCAAACATCTTGAAATAAAATTGTTGTTTGCTAAGCATCACAGAGTAATTATTCATTTCGAGGCACGCTTTATTGTTTCTGCTCGCAAACTTGTTAAGTTTTCTCCTTAAATCTTTTTTAAACAAGTGGATAGAATAGAGCATAAGTTCAACATGGTGTTATTGATATGTTGACCAATCTTTCAGCTGTCAACTGTTGACCAACTGCTGATCAACAGTCAGCTGAAAGATTTTAAGGGGAGCTGTTCTTCACAATGACCAAGATAAAGATATTGTAAATTAATACAAAAACCAAATTACTTGTCAGGAAATCTGATCTGTTGTGATAAAATATCTGTTATTACAATGAATTTTTATTGAACAAGGAAATGATCAGGATCCAAAAGAAGCAAAAATAAAATCATTATTTAATTGGAGCAAATAAACCTTTCTTCCTCTTTCTGCCCACGCAGTTATGATAATACATCACAAATACAACAAAATGAAAAAAGGACAGCTTTTCATAATTGGGATAAAAGTGTTTCTTAGCTTCACCAGAAATCGGAACAGTGGGTGGGAAACCACTATATAAACAAACTGACTTGCAGCTTTTAGATTGCAAGAGTGGCTTAAGTGTCCTTATCAATAACACAGGGAATATCAAGCGACAATAACAAACAAAGCCTACAGCTGTAATTCAAGATTTAGGAGGTTTCTTTCATTATCTTTGTCTTAAAAAATTGTATTTGTTCCTTTACTTATTTCTTTGAACAAATTTCCACCCCCCTCCAGCTTGAAACAAGTGATCTAATTCTTTAAAACATGGACTTCAAGCATGTCAAAACCCTCCGAATCAAAAGAATACGGTTGTTTGCTTTCATTCATTTCATAGATACAGATCCCAAAATGTTTAGTACAAAAATTGTAGAATCTTGGAAGAAAGTCACAGTATAAAATATTAGCAACCGTCTTAGCTCTAAGAAACAAAGGGAAGAACACAACCTATCTTAAAGAAAATTTCCCACATACCATAACAAGTCATTCTAACTTTGTACAGGATTTGCTATAAATTTAATCGCATGTTCTTACTTTTTTTCAAACGATAGGGTTGTTGAGTTGTAGTTGACAGTGTTCCTTTAAATGCAGCATTTTATTAGAAACCAATGTAAGCACACAGTTTACAACAATAACGTTCTAAGAGGTAATCTTAATATTATTATTGAATTATTACAATAATCTTCAACCATGTGTACATACTGTTTTCTGCTCTCCACTTGAAAAAGGAGATGATCTTTCCCTGCAATAACAAAAATATGCAATATTCCTAGTGTCAATCTATGACCTTTAATCTCTGAAACAACAACAATATGAAAAAAATTTTAACAGCAAACCTTCCAACAATGTAGTAGGTACAATGTAGACCTAGCGAAACTAGCAAGTAAGAAGGTAAGGAAGGAAGGAAGGAAGTAACAGGATGCAAAGAAAGTCAGTTTTACAGCCTGCCATTCAGGCAAGCAGCAGCTACCATGTACTAGGCCACAAGTCATTTCAACCAGTCCCAAAACCCTTTTGATTAGCAGGATTGATTACAATCTCCTGTAATTTGAATTTCCCCCAAAAACAGTTATTGCCCATTGGGCAAGTTAACAACAAAAAGCACTAGCTCAATAGGAAAATCCATTAGCCTCAGGCTATCAGACACAACTTTCTTTGCACGCTGTAAACACTTGAAACAGCAACTTTTTATTTGTAAATACATAATACACACAGAGAGAGTACATAAATGCAAGTAGGAGCTAATTCACAATTAAATTTTGTTTTCTTTATTCCCTATGTTTACATTATTGTCTCATTAATATTCGTATTTTCACTTATCCGGACTCTCAATTATCCGGACTATTTACTCAAGTCCCAACAAGTCCCGATAATAGAGGTTCGACTGTATCTCTTTGGCAGTAAACAGAAATATCATAACTTACGCTGCCAACTGAGCTTTGCTTTTTGTCCCAATTGGTATCCTCCGCACCACCACTGAGGAATTTTTTGGTATCATTGTCATATCATCTTTATACTCTATCCAAAGAAAAAATAAGCAAGAACTCCTCTGTCAGAATTTGAACATTTTATCATTAACACAAAATGCAAGTGCACTAAAAGAGATTTCTAACTGCATCATTAAAATTGCTCTGGAAAGGCCAAAAAATAGAATATTCACACTTAGGGATGAGAGAGACTCATATTGAGTGTTAAGAAAATTTGGAGGGCAACTGGCAATTCTTCAGTACAAATCGAATGCCTCCCTTGTGTTTCCAAAACTGCCAAAGGTAACCAGAACACTAAGCTCAACTTTTTTCAAAGTAGCCATTTGGCATAAAAATTAATATTAGTTGACAGAACAAAAGGGTACTTTGTGCAATACTGTATGAGAGATATCAAATAAAGAAAATGGTTGCCCAACTGTCACAAATATAGGATTTTTGAGGTACACAGGTATTTCGTGCAAATGTTTATCAGCAAGACCAATAAAAGCAACCTGGCTTGGCACAAAACCACTAAATAACAGATTGGCGGCTTGCGCTGCAATTTTAGTCACCAAAATTGCAGTGCTAGTAATGACCAAGGAAAAAGGGCAGCTTTCTTGCCATTAAGAGTATCAAAATATTTAAACTTTCCCCAGAAAAGCAGCTGTACTTTGGCGAAGCAAGCTGGTCCAAATATTTCGAAGCAGCTGAGCATTTACAGTGTATACTAACACCTTGTTTACAACAAGGCAAATACTTTCTTAACAATTACTTGACATTTTAAACGGTGCACAGAGCTCAAAGTTTAAATTTGAGTTTGCGAGCACTTGTGCTACCAGATGTAAATTTTTAGGCGCACAGCTGAAAATTTTATTATAATTTTCTTATAATGTTGGGAGCATCTTTTTCAAAAGAAAAAGTAAAAAGCTTAACAGTGCCACGTTTATTTGTCATCTTCAGTTTGTTACTTTTACTTCAGTCCTGTGATTGATGTGATCGTTGTGAGTTTTAAAATTACTTTCTCCTTTTGACAGTACAGTTGTGACTAAAGAAAACTTACACTTGAAAAAAAATTCAAAACTGACAACAATGAGTGTGTCGAATGCAAATGAAAATTAATCTTTAATGAATTTGTTAAATGCGCAATGACTTACATGTAACTGGAATACGACTTAAAAAACTTTCTAACCTGGAAAAAAAAGGCTCTTAATCCACACTGTTTTTGCTTTGATTGACGTTAAAACTGAACGTTCGACATCTTCGTACATTGCGCAAAAAGTACGTGTTTCGTTCATAGCATATATTTGCATGTGCCAGCGGTGTTTATTACAAAACAGAAGAGTCTGGGATAGAGTAAAACATCGAAACGAAAAACAACATTCGAGTTCGTAGAATCCATTGGGAGAAAAGACCAATTAAACATACACCGTCTTTCTAGTTCGAGTTCGTTAGTATACATGTAGTCGGAAGTAAGTCAGTCACACTGTGCTTTGGGTTTTACGGCGCACATGTGCGATTACACATGAATTTTTAGGCGCACAACCAAAAATCCAGTCGCATATGCGACCAGTTAGTCGCTAACTTCGAGCCCTGGTGCAAGTTAAGGGACATTCTGAAAATTTACTGTTGGTCAGATATTTTCTCAAATAAAATAATATATACCGGTATCTGTGAGCCAACAAATTCACGAATGGTACAGATCAGAGGAACACATGTACCAGCTATATAAAAAAGTAAGCTTTCATGTATAGATTGTAAGCAGAAAATAATTATTAAAGGCACTGCTTTAATAAGCATGATAATGGTTTAATTTGAGGGGGAAACGCACGTTCTTGAATCGTCAGAGCATGAAAAGAGACACATTTTAAAGCTCGAAAGCCTACGATTTAAGCAAGTAAAGTACTTATGAAAGAAAACCAACAGTAAAACAGTTCAACTTACGTTCTTTCGTTTGGGCATTTGTGACTTCCAGATCGAAATCTGTGTTCTTCGCAAACTTCTTTTGAGCGATGATCGAGTGTTTAAGGTCGGCCAGGGAGATGGAAAGTCCATCAAATGTAATTGTGTCATATTCTAGAGCACTTCGAAACTTATAGTGAATACAAGACATTGAATTTTCAACTAATTTTAGAGCAAAAGCGAGACCTCAGAACCGAATTCTGAACGAACAAATCGAGATTCAGCGACACATGTTTCTTCTCCCGAGAAACGCGCGAAACCGCCTAAATTAAGCAACAAAACTTTAAAAAGACATCAGAGAAACACAAGAAGGCTTGACACAAAAGAAAAACCTGAAAAAAGTTTGGAAAACCTTTAGAAAAACCCCTTCGGAAAACTAAACGACACAGGATCAAACACGAGAGAGCAGAATCCAAAGAACTTGCACGCAGGGCATCATGGGAGTTTTCATACCGGAATATTAACGACGTATACTCGGTTTGTCGTCGGGAATGTTCGGACCAAAGGGCCAAATATACCCTGAATATATTGATCTTTGGAAATATCCTTCTTGATCCCACTGTGTCATTTCCTTCTTGGTTGCTGTTTTTATTCGCTATTTTTCGTCCTTGTCAGATCTTTTAAACCATTTGGGGACATCACTGGAAAATTGAAGTTCCGTGGACAGTTCCGTGTCTTTGAGGAAACGTTGACCGCTGCTCAAGTACGTAATGTTCGCAATTTGCATAAGACGAGCCGTCTGGAGAACGCGCAACCATAATGGTCCGTTTTCCCATCCACATCTTTGCTTGAGCTCTGCGATCTCTTCAAGTAAAATAAAACAAGAGCCGCCAACTGCGAGGATAGGAACCACTAAGTTATTGCTTGTCATGGGCCCTTGTATTTATTTTGGAGGTCGATTAGGGAAGTATATCGCCGAAGCTCTTGAGGAGTGGAGCATTTTCTCTCCAGAGGATGACGACGACGAAGATGACTGAAGAAGATGACTGCAATTTAGGACATTTAGGCCGACGAAAGGCAAGAAGATCTGTTTCTTATCTTTGAAAACTTGATTTTAATCCCTTAACTATTCATTTTTGTTAATTATAATCAGAGATGACTCAGAGATCAGCGGGTGTTAATTGAATTTAAATTAATAATTTCATTTTGGTCGATTCATGCAGCATACTTGCCAGTAGCCGCGTATAGCCATCACATTTCAAAGACATTTTAAAGAAAATCCAGACGGCAAATGCGACAGCCTTGCGTATTTTGCAAGTGAATCCACCTTATTAGCCATAGATTAGAACAATCAAAATATTATTGTTTGTGGTGGGGTTGGGGGCTGGGGGGGGGGGGGGGGGGAGGGAGTTGTTGTTTCCAGGTCTTTAAAGTGAAGTGAAGAGTTAAATTTTGGACAGAAGCTGAAAATATTTTTCAAAATTATTGAAATTCAAATCATTGCAGACACAATACCGGGAGACTATTATACAATTATCCCACTTCAGTTAAAATGTTGCGAATATGGATACCCTCTTTTAGACTAGAGTGGCAATCTTTAACAGTCTGCAACCCTGTTTGATAGCACAGATATAGGCCACAGACATATAGGTATTTTTGGTTTTGGGAGACGTAACATCGGGGGAGATGACTTTTGGGCAACTTGACTGGTTACCTCTAAACCTCTTTCACCCACGAGAAAAAAGGCATTCATTCCCAGTCTATGTCACAAGGAAGGCACATGAGACTTGACAGTATGTGACCTCAAAGCCTACCAAACTGTAGAAAAGCAAAAATCACAACCATGCCTCTGCGATTTGAAAGCCAATGATGGATCTTTGTCGTTTGAGAAAAATAGTGTAGTGCACTGTTAATAATTGCTGGGATCAGAATGGACTGCAGAGGAAGGTGAATAGCGGGAAGTTTCAGGTAATTTGCAAGTTGTAGTTGTTCTGAATGGCTAGAGATGCACCTAAAAATTTCATTCTTGAATAAAAGAAATGCTCCAAATTTTCATTATTATGTTGCCACTATTGTTTGTGAAAATCAGAAAGGTGGCAGTCCTTTAACTGAAGATCGTACAAACATAATCCAGAGGTGTATGTGTTCCTAAAGATTTTAATAATACTTGAAATTGAGATACAATAAACACCCTGAATACAGGAATACTTTCGATTAGTGCTTTTTTCAAAGTTGGTGTCACAAGCTGTCAAGTCTCATGTGACTCATTTAACTGGTGAATCCTAGTATTGCAATCAAACTTATGTTACGGGTGAGACGTGTTTAATTTTCGATTTAAGTTAAGTATTGATTTCTCTCTTCTTTTGTGTAACAATAACAATATTGTTACGATATTGTTATTATTTTCTAGATTAAGCCATTAAAGAACGCAAATTGTCATCCCTCCTTGAAACCAATCCAAGAATTCACATTCAAGCTCACATTCCCAATGTTTAAGACTGAAATAAAACAATACTTTTTTAAGTCTTTATCTCTTGATAATAATATGTTTTCTGTTTATTTGTTAGGGTATCAGCTTTCAGTTACCACTGAAGATCAAAGAGAATGGTGCTATTCTATTAGAAGCATTTTTGGATACTCTTTTACCAAAAAAACTGTCTTCTTTTACTAAGTACATTTTTGACACTTTTTTTAAGCAAGACTATGATGATTTTTTTATCTTTGGGGATTGAATTTTATATAAATTCTAGAAAAGACTCTTTGAATACATTCAAATATTTTTATAGATAATTATCAGTATAATTTTCTGGCACTTGTTCGTTGCCAACAAGAATGTCTTCAGAAGTACTGTGCATACAATTCTCATCTGTTGTTTTCTTGGTCTGATGTTTTATCATCATAGAACACAATAAATTTTAGAGAAAATAGTTTAGATGGATTTTGTTATTTTTTGAACAGTTTGTTATATTTTTTAGCATCATCCCTTTTCATCATAACACAATATTTTTAGATATAGGCCTAGCCCTTGTATTTGTTAAAAGGTTAAAAAAAGCAATCTAGCAGCTTATTTTTAACCTCCATAGAATGCGTTTCTGTGAGAGTTTGCAAGAAAGTTGGATGAAGGTGACATTGTGTTTTGAAAATGGTGGGTTTGGTATCATATGTAATAATATTATTTCAAGTTAGGAAAAGGTTGCCAGTGGTTTATGATATTTAAATGTTAAAATTCATTCACAAGTCACTAATATTAACTATGCAGTAACCAAGGGGAAAACAAAAACTGAAAGATCTTGTATTTGGTGGAACACTTGCGCGAATAAGGTACTGTTGAGAGGCCACATACATGTATTTGGACGGGTATTTGTATCATACGATTTGCTGGGCTACATTCTGGTGAACCTTGTATAAAACTAATATCCATTTGGGGGTGGGGGGAGGGGAGGGGAAGTTCAGGCAAATTTTATGTTACTTCAATAAAAATGTTGTAAAGTCAACTCTCTTCTCAGACACCTTAATAAGATGGACACGCCGCAAACATGTTTTACCTAAAGTTGGTCCCTGCCTTTCTTTACTCCTTTTTAGCTGACTCTCTTTAAGACAGACATCTTCCTGAGATGGACACTGAGTGCTGGTTGCAAAGGTGTCTGTCAGGAGAAAATCAACTGTGTAAAGAAATGCTCTCTAGATGTGAACCCCAGAAAATGTAAATTTCCACCCCACCCCTCCCTCCAACCTTCCAGAGCTGTATTCTCTCATTACAGAAAAACAGTTAAATGGTCATCACAAATCCTTCTTGTACCACAAGTGAGTGTACCCTGCTACAAAGCCGTTTTTTGTTGTCACGCGATGTTCCTACTCAGAGGAGAAGTATTGCATTGCATGTCAACACATGACGGCTGTGTAGCAGACCACTAGTGAGTGGAGATGCATATAGACCAGTAGTGGTAGCCAGTTATAGCAATCTTTTGCATTACATCACCTAGTGATATTAATGTGCCAACTGGGACTTAATTGGCTCTTGAGACAACAGGTTCTTTTGTTTCAGTGGTTGGTACATTTCATTTGGTACAATGTTTACAAACAAGAATATGGCTGTCATGATGAAAAGGAAAATATCTTAAAAAAATAATCTGGTGACCTTATTACGCCAAATGTAACTAAAGAGGAATATGTCAGATTATCCTGATAATAGTGATGTCGCAAACCGGAAATGAGGGTCAATTCTAAGCTCCTCCTCAGCTCTCTAGTGAACAGCCTCTCTATTGTCTTGATTTCCGGCCATTCCGGTTTTTTCGCGCCTTTCTCGCGTGAAGGAAACTGGACGCGATTTTTATTCCTCACCCCAGTCCACATGGTCGACGCAATCTCAAAAATAAATTCGTTTGTGACGGAGTGAAACTGTGGGCAATCTGTTGTTGGATTGGCGATAAAGATTTCCTTGACGTCTTTTGCGTCGGAGTCCTCATGGTAAACATAGATTTATGGGATCAATCACTTCTGACTTTGCATATTAAGGCACCAGTTATTTTATTGACGTGAGATCGAGGAAGACTCTTGAACGAAGCCTGTCAAATAGCAGTGTGTTGCTTTGTCAATTTCTTCATATCAACTGTTCTAAATGATATTCTTCTGAACGTTATTGCATATGTAGAAATCTTTCTTTGTAACACCTCTTCTTCTGGGAATCTTGACACAACGGAGACCAACGCAAAGAGATGTGTCTTAACTCGTAAACGGCATGTCTGCTAGACAAAATTTAAGTGCCTTCCGATCGATCAACTGTACATTTTGTATCTTCAAGTACTTTAGCGGTGAATGGTTCGCACCGCGAGCTCTCTGTTGTTAAGATTTGCGGTTCCGACTTATGGCTGGATTGTAAATTGAGTATGTCTGTGGACACCATAACCATTGGGGAGACGGAAGAAGCTGTTGGATCACGGCGAAAGTCATGCACGACTGATGGATTCGTTGTCCCGTCTGGGGAGGTCGATTGCGACCTGCCCGTTCAACGAGAAGATCCGGCGTTGCACAAGTAAGTATCATGTTTATTTCTTGTTATATTAAAGATAAGCTCACCCGCAATTTGACCTGGGTTTAATATTTCCCTATCTCGGGTTTTAACGGAAACGGAACCGTTTTAACTTCAGATTGTTCCCTCCCTATACAGGAGAAATAAAGATGAAAATAGTTCTTTAGAGAATGGAATCGACGACAAGTTTTCAGGAGACCAGAGGCGATCGTAAGTAAAATTGGCATTTGCTGTCAGGGTGATTAGCTTCATTTTATTTTGAAAAGAATAACAGCTGCCAAATAGCGATTTTTATAAAATGACTCCCGGCTGTACACTCTTCGGTATGCATCGTCTTTGCTATATGGTTCACGTTTGAGAATATTCGAAACTTTGGTAAAGGTGTCACTGACCTAGTAAATATGGGAAAACAATTAAACTTTAATGACTTCCTAATACAACAAGAGAAAAGATGATTTTATGTTTTCGATTTCTTTATGTCTGGGGATTTCATTTCTCATGCAATATAAATAGCAATTTTGTCCCGTGATCACTGTAATTTTAAAAGGCTTCAAATTTCTACCTAGCAAATTATTTATTTAAGCTTCTAATAAGCAATAAACTAAATTAAAATTGGTACATTCAGCCACGGATTCATTCGGAAGATTACTTGTGGTGCTTATGTCATAAAGTGTAAAAATCAAAGTGAAAATTGTTTTTAACAGAGCTGTAAATCCTTTCCGTTCCTAAAATATCACTTGGAGTAATAAAAGACCTTCCTTGTAATTTTTTCAGTTACTATGAATAATTCCATATTTCATGAAAATATCTTTGTCAGGTTGCTATGTATATAATTTAAAATTCTAATGTGTCATTTCAAAAGTTGATTTCAATATCTATGGTTTAGGTATCTTATTAAGTCTAAAATGAAAGATTAATCCAGAAGCATATAAGCATTGGATTGTAAATTTCTTTGAAAAATATTCTAAGATCTCTAAAAAAAACTGGTAAATAGTTACATTTAAAAAAATAATGATGAATTCATCAGTTCTGTTGCAAATTAATAGTTCCAATGTGTAATGGTAATTTCCATTTTGCATTGTCGCTATTTATTGATAGTGATTGGTTTTTACAGAGCTTAAAAGTGCTGATTATTATAACATGGAAGTTTGATTGAAGTACTTGGGAAAATACAAAAATTAATGCAATCGCAAAAAATTCTTGTACATTGTGTGTGATTGTAGTTAGTTATATGATATTTTGTTACATTCCTACTCTCTGATAATGTTTAAAGAAAAAGTTAAATAATGTAACCCATATTCAATATTCTGGTACAAAAAAAATTGAAATTGATAGATATATATGCATGTATGACAGTACAAATTTTCAGTTGACTAATTTTTGAATGTAAAATACTTGCGACTAGGAATTTTTCTTCTATTTTTATAAATGAAGAGATAATCTGCTTTGATAGTACAGTTATGTCCCCTCAAAGGTTAAAATGGTACAAAATTATCATTGCCATAGTGATGAAATTTGTTGCATCACTTTTAAAGGATGCTGGATGCAAGGACATTCTCTTCTGATATTTGTTCGTAGTTATCACCAGGCTACTGATCGGTCTTCCAAAGATAGGGTTTCTACTGTGTCAACAATAATATTTTAACAGATTGTTTTTATTGTGCTCCTAACAATCGTCTGAAATTCAAATTGTAAGTGTGTTTCCTTTAGTATTTGCTTACATAATCAAAACTGAAAATAATTATCGTTTATGTAATGTGAAATATACAAAGCTGTGTCTGCTTAAGGAAGTGTTACCGTAAGTTGGCATCATGATGTTAACAAATATGTATGTTTCTGTAAGGTATAAATGTAGTTAGTGAGATCATTTACCTGGCAGGAACATGTTAATATCATGTTAAAAGCATCTTACGGTTCCTATATTTCTTTAGAAATATTTCACCCAGATGCAGTGTCTTTGCCCTAATGTAAAGTGAATAGTATGATATAAGATAATACTGCTTAGAATTTTCCATTCTATATTTTAAGTGTTTTGTACAGAATTTTGTGGAACAGTCTTGACAAGACAGGGAGGTCTTTGTTGTGGGTTAACAGCATGCAAATGAATTTTTCTGCATAGTTTCTGTCAACTGATCATCAAGTAGCTCACCATGGTCACTCCAAGCAAACTTTTGCTGCTGTTAATGGCTGCACCTCAAAAAAATATTTTTTTTTATTGACAAATCATTCAGCATTTTCACTTCTGAGACCCTGTTGAGGTGAAAATCTGACAAGCAATATGGCCCTCGGGTTGAAATTGCAACAGTTACAAAGACTGGGACAAGTACAATAGTCAAATACCAACAGAGAAATAGCTTTCTTCTCAAAGTGTAAAACAACAGGTTTTGAAATGCAGATAAGGGACATTCATACCCCTACCCCACCCCTTCCCCTAAGTGAGCCACACTTCAGACTTGCAGTCCTCCCCAAACCCCTATCATTTCAACAGTTGGTGTGCAATCAAAGGGTTAATCTTGGAAAGTGTGTGATGAGTTGAAGAAGGGTTACTTTCTGCAGTGTCACTGCTCAAATGTAGCGTGCAAAGAAAGTAGTGTCCGATAGCCCGGGGCTAGTGGATTTTGCTATTGGGCCAGTGACTTCTGTTTTTAACTTGCTCGACCCGCAAGTGATGCTTTTTGAGGAATTCGAATAATAGAAGAACTGTGAAATCAATTCTGCTCGTCAAAAAGCTTCTGGGGCTAGTAAATGCTAGCTTCAGCTTGCCCGAATGGCAAGCTGTAAAAATGATTTTCTTTGCACCCTGAAATGGCTACCATAATGTTACTGACAGGATTTATGTTTGTTTTTCCTGTTTTTTTTGGTAAACTAATTAGCGCCTTAATGGCTAATTACTTTACCAGAGACAATAGCATTAACTAATTCCCATTATTTGTCATGTATGCTTTTTTTGTAATGTAATTTATTCTAGATGATGTTACTGATTATTTTTCCTTTCTATTCTGTGTTGTGTTACTAAATGTGTTTAGGCAGGAGTCCTGAAAACAAAGCAATATTAATTAAAGGCCTCAGTGCAAAAACGGCACCTGCATACGTATGTCGCTAATTTTGCAATGCCTGCAGAACTAACCAAATTTTGTTCAATGGAGAACAACATTGTCTGCGGGGAGGGGGACAGTTTTTGCCTTTGGGTAGGGGGGAGGGGATTTGTTGTCTCCTATTGTAAAGGGGATGTGTTTTTGGGAAATAATAGACAAACTGAGGCAGAACTGTTGGCCAAAATGTTTTTGTATTAAATGCGAAACCAAACGACATACTTTTGTAACTTTTGCAGCACTTTTTGAAAATTATCAGATTAGGGACCCCTTAAAACACAGTGTGCAAAGAAAGGCGTGTTGGGTAGCCTTAAGGGCTGGTGAATTTGGCCATTGTGTTAGTGAATTCTGTTCTTAACTTGCCCAATGGACAAAAGAAAGAAATGGTAAAAAAGATCATTCACTTATTTTACACATTCTTACACATTCTTCCTTTTTTTACAGGCCACAAAAACCACATCCTTTGCGCAGTCCAGTAAATAAATATTCATCACTAATAAGGGCGCAAACCATGTCACCTGTGTTAGACAATATCGACAAGCCTATAACAGCCAAGACATCCAAGAACTTTTCCAAGGCTCCTTTGAAGCTCAAGTTAGCTTTATCACCTAGAGGTATGTTTTGTTTCCTGAGAATCTTGTGGTAACTCGCGTGATGGCATGTGTTTTAACTTAGACAAACAAACATGACAAACAAACAAAAGCAATGGTACATAGAAGACAATTTCTTAAAATCTACTCATTAAAATTTTGTGATATTTGGCAGAATTTTTACTTTTGTCGTATTCTAAATAATGAGAACTTTAAAAATGGAAGTTGAACAGACAATTTAATAATTACAGTGCAATTATATTACTGATTATCTAACAACCAGACTGTTAAAATTTGGTCAAATAAGTTTCAAATGGTAATGATTAATTATTAAACTCATCAACAATAGATGAGCTTGGGGAAGGTGCCTGGAAAGATGGTGGGGCCTCGAGCACCGGAGCCGAGCGCGTAGGGTAACCATGACAACCCTGTGAGCGGCAACCACCAGGCACCGTCACACTGACAGAAGACAGTGGAACCATGATACCTACCACATACTTACCGGAAAAGGGGGAGGGAAGGGCGGGGAGCAAAGTCGCCAAGCACCGTCGAAAAGGCAAAAGTGCACGCGCAAATGAGTTGACCTCAAAACCCGAGCTGTAAAACCACGCGACCCCCAGCAGATCCCCCACCACTGCGCATGACCGAGACAAGGGAAACCCCAGACCAGCATTGTTTCGCGTTTAACTTAGCTTAAATTACATTTAACCACATTTAAACTCATCAACAATAGATGAGCTTGGGGAAGGTGCCTGGAAAGATGGTGGGGCCTCGAGCACCGGAGCCGAGCGCGTAGGGTAACCATGACAACCCTGTGAGCGGCAACCACCAGACCTCGCGCTCCAAGCGGAGTGCTTGGGGAGCGAAGGGCCCGCGAGCAGGGTGGGAGAGGGACCGAGACCCCCCAAAAAAAACTCTCCAAGCACCAACCCCAAAGCCTGCCGCTGACAAGAAAACAGAAAGGAGCATACATACCCAGTGATGACGCGCAAACCTGCAACCCGCAACAACAGGCTGTCCTCCGTCCCACTGTCAGGGCAGAACTCCCTGACCGGAATCCCATTAGGAGTGCAAAGCCCCTACTTGCCCCCCCAGTGCTTACTGGCCACAGCATAACGAAACCGCGCGGAGAAGTCAAATAACATCGGAGACAACTGTGCTAAGCACAAACCAGGATAGGTAGAGATACAACGGTGCCCTAATTTGTCCCCAGAAGACTGAGTCAAAGTAAAAAGCTGACGGGTTCTATGATGAGCAACCTGAAACACCTGCAGTCAATTTTTTAGAGAGTTGCGATAACGTCTCCGCAGGAGTACGAATGTAAGACAAATAGGCGGTGCTGGTCCACCGCCCCAAAGCCTGAATTTGATGATCTGGGATGCCATTACGAGCTGCGACAGTAGCTGCCCCAATGCGGAAACTGTGGCTAGAGAAGTTGCCTTGGATGTTAGCCGAAGGCAAGATGTGACGTAACCAAGCCGTCAACAGAGATCGAGACAACAGGCAACCGTCCTGAAACAAAAATAAGGGGCCCGGTCTGTCGCCCCTTAAAGTCAAGTACGCCAACAGCGATTGGACTGCGCACAGCGGAAACGAGCCACGGCCTATGTGCACGAAACACCCCTTCCGGAAGGGGTCAGTTTTGGATGCCTTTATCCTAATGCGAAGGCGCGAGGGCAATGAACTAGCGTCCACAGCAATATCGGCCACACCCAGATGGATGGAAGGGGAGTAACTGGCCAAATTGGGGACGGTGAATTCCGCAGAGCGAAGAAAGCCAAAGTACGCCAGGCAACAGGCTGCCCAAAACATGCAATGATCCGCCATCGTGACGTCCAAAGCTTTGAAGATAACAACCATGATCTCATCTGTGATTGGAAGCCGTTGAGAAGAGGAATCGCCCTGAGTTCGCTTAATTCCTCGAAGCACCCGCTGCAACCTTAAACAGGTGACAAGAGGATCCGAAAAGCCCTGGTCGACGTGCAAGGAGCGCACGGCAGAGAGATACACCTTGATGGTGGAGTATTGCACAGTATTGGCCAAGAATGTTGCGAACAGGCATAACGTCCATTCGTCAACCGGGCAAGGGGAACCGGATGGATGAATCTTACCAAGCTGAGTACAAAAGTCATAAAACTTTTTCTGACCTGAAGCGTACGAGTTGCGTGTAGAGGATGCCAGCCCATGCACCAGAAGAGTGTGGCACCGAGCCTCTAAGGTGGAGATATCAAAAAATCCCATAGCTGATGAGGAATTGGAGCTGGGAGTGGTAAGGCCTCGGGCGCCAGACGCCGGAACTCCTGCCAACGAAAGCGGGAAAGAGCATCAGCAATTGAGTTATGAATGCCAGGCAGATGTATAGCTGTAAAGGTAAAATTATGGCGAGCCGCAGCGGAAAGTAAGTGGCGCAACAGCTGCATAATGCATGGGACCTTTGATGTCCTGGACGTGAGAATGTGCACCACTGCCTCGTTGTCCGAGCGGAACAAGACATGGCATCGGTGCCATTGCGGACCCCAGACGTGAGAAGCAACCACCACAGGGAATAGTTCTTTGTACGCGATTGATTGATCATACTGGGAGGGGGCCCACGCTCCGCTGAACCACTCATTTTTGAAGTAAGCGCCAAATCCCAAGGAGCCAGCAGCATCTGACGTGACCTCCACATCTGTGGAAGCAGACAAACCCGGGAAAAGCCAAAAGCTCACCCCATGCCACGACGTGAGAAAATCAGACCACCACTGGATATCCTTGCGGAACTCCACGCTCAAACGAATAGGATGCTCACGCGAGCGAAAGCAACAGAGGAGGTCGATCATGCGGCGTAGAAAAGTACGACCAGGCCACACAACTTTGGCGGCGTGGTGAAGGTGGCCAATCAGCGACTCGAGTTGACGTCTGGTACACCACCGCCTGTTCCGCCACGACTGAATCAACTCCTGAAGGGCGGCTAACTTGTCTTCTGGAAGACGAGCCGATTGCTGCACTGAATCCAGTTCAATTCCCAACACGGTCAAACAAGTGAGCGGGCCAACGCACTTGCCAGGGTGGAGGGGAAGGCCAAGTGACCGACAAACTGCCAGGGATGTTTGCAAATTATTAGTGCACTGGTTCGAACAAGCCGGGCCTGCAGTGAGGAAATCATCGAGATAGTGCATAAGGTCGGCCACATTGTACCTATTAATAATGATCCATTCCACCATGTCTGCTATCGAGTTAAAAATATAGGGAGCCGAGCGGAGCCCAAAGGGAAGAGCTAAGTCAACAAAGAATTGGCCCCGCCATTTCATCCCTAACAGGTACCGATCCTCGGGATGCACTGCAACGTTGCGATAAGCGGCCTCGACATCGAACTTTGCCATCAGAGCCCCACGACCGTGCTTGGCCACCATGCGGATAATCTGGTCGAGTTTGATGTAATGCATAGAGAATGCGTCAGCGCTGATACCGTCATTTACGCTGTACCCACCCGGGGAGGATAAGTCAACAATAAGCCGCCATTTGCCAGGTTGGCCTTTTTTGGGGATTACCCCGAAACTGCTTATTTGTAAATTCCGAAGGGGAATCGAGGGAAAAGGGCCTGCCACTCGGCATCTGGAAACCTCGTGGGCCAAATAATCGTCAATAACTTTCGGGTTCTGGAATGCCGAGGATTTGTTCCGTTTGGCAGATTTAAGAGTACGAGTAGATTGGAATCCCAGGCGAAACCCGTGCGTGAGGCCTTGCAAAACAAAGGCGACTGCTTGCTGATCTGGGTGCCCAGCCAGGTCCAACGTGAATTGTGCCACATTCAGGGGAGAAACCACCGACACTGGATGGAAAAAGGGACCCCCTGATGATAAAATTGCAAAGAAAAGAAACACTTGCAAAATGATGAAAACCCAACCATAGCATTTTATTATCTAACATCCAAGACTGGTACAAATGTAAACAAGAGAGCCTAGCAACGAAGCAGGTGAGCTAAAAGGCATGAAACCCTGACCCCTGTTAAACGGGGTGTAGGGACAATATAGCCGCACACGAACTGTCAAAAATAACAAAATAGCCTCAAAAGAGACCACATTACGATAACTAATCAACTAAGGCGAAGTGCCACACTAACAAAAACGATAAACAACAAAATCATGAATGTTCACGTGGGAATGAGCGAAGCAACAACACGAGGCGGCACAGCTAAACCGTCAGGACAACTGCAGACTGTACGCACGAATGGCTGCAACACCTGGCAACTAACGAATCCCTCACGTACGGCGAGCTTTGGCACCGGAGGAAGATCCTGGAGAACTTCCGCGACGTTTGCGTTCTTCACGGCTGTCCCGGCTGGAGCGATTGGGGCACGTCGTCGCACGATGGGAGCCAGAACATAAAGTGCAGCGATGGGCATAGCGACACGACGCGAAGGGTGCTGTACAGCGCCCCTTGTTCCACGAAATGCAAACGACATTAGAAGACGAAGATCCTGGTGGCTCAGGGTACTCATTAGATTGGGCCAGTGTGGAGTCACGGACGGACGAACCAGCAGCATGGAAATTAAATAATTGCACGTTCATCGACGACCAATCCGTCAAGCGAATGGCGACGGCATGCTCACGGAATGCTCGGTCGTACGCGAGCCACACTTTGCCCGAGAAATGACGGAATGTGCGGAGGATGAGCAGCTGGTACTGCAATAAGTCCTTCCATCGATGCGGGAAGTGGGTGACCAAAATCAGAGCAAAGATGGAAAAGGCTTCCATCCAGGACGCGATGTCCTCGATCTTCCGGCGCTGTTGCTTCGGTTGGGACGTGAGAACAAGGCGCCCGTCGAACAGCACTTGCGGCTCGGTTTCCTTCTGCAGCAAGTTCACGGCCAGTAAATCGCTCAGGTCAACGTACTTGCCCGCCACGATTTGAGCGACCAGCTTCGCCGGCACGGGCGAGAAACCGGGACCAACAACGAACGGCTGGTCCAACAACGAAGCCGATGGACCGACAGAACGGGCGGCGAAATCGCGAATCACCCCGCTCTGCGAGGAGCAAACGTTCGAGGCGCTAGGAGCGAAAGATGACATGGATGGAAGCGAAAACGTGGACACAAAGGATGGCACAACAAATGATTGGCTTGGCCTACCTTGTACGGGATGTCCGCCGAATCCTGTCCCCGCGGCCAACAGGCTTGATGCAGAATCGGTGAGCGATGGCAAAGCAGCGGGAACGCCTCCCGAACAAGGCGGTGTTGTAGTAATGGCGCTCGCTGCGGACAAAACCGGCTGAGATGTAGTGGAGGCAGTTCCCGAAGATTCCCGCTCGGCTGCGAGAACAGCTTGCACGGTCTGCGTGATCAACGCAACCATTTCTGGCGAAACTCCCGCGATCACCGGCCCGGCCGGTGGAAGAGACGCTTGAGAAACTTGCGACGAGGGAGGCGAGACGTTTTGACCAGCCGATGAAGACACGTTTGAAACCGAAGCCTCTTCTCCAGATGGAACAGGCAGTAACACCGGAGCAGTTTGCAAGCTATTAGTCGTACCCCGCGAACCCATCGTCAAAAAGGCAAATAAGAGCAAAGTCGCCAAGCACCGTCGAAAAGCAAAAGTGCACGCGCAAATGAGTTGACCTCAAAACCCGAGCTGTAAAACCACGCGACCCCCAGCAGATCCCCCACCACTGCGCATGACCGAGACAAGGGAAACCCCAGACCAGCATTGTTTCGCGTTTAACTTAGCTTAAATTACATTTAACCACATTTAAAAGTAAGCTGTGTGCAAGTTTGTAGGAAAATCTGTTTGAGCAAATTTTATGTAAACTGAGCAAAAGTGAAATTTTAAGGTTGTATTCAATCGTTCATGTTGCCATGGAAACTACGAAAACGTCAAATTTTATCTGTCAGTCAAGATCTTTCGTCAGTATATTTTTCACTTGCCAAGTTTCAGCTCATGAGCTGCAACCTTTCTCTTACCATCATTTCGCAAATGACATATACTCACAAACTGCCAAAACTGTGTTCAGCCACCTGAAAGATTCACCATTGGATTCATGAACACATGAAATCCTATGATGTTACCATTGAAAAAAACCTATTTGGGACTGTTTCTTTTGAAAGGATTTTACAAAAAGGTTTGGGAATTTTTTTTTTCTAAAATTGACTCAGACTGCTATTTTATTGAAAGGATTAAACATCCCTTGTTTAAGTTTACATCTCAATCATGTCTGGTCACGTTTTTCAGGTTGTCCAATAGTAATAGTTATCTTTCATCAAGATACATTTATACATGATATTCGCACAGCATGAATGTTTATCTAAGAAATTGATACATTATTTTGGTGACATACCTTGTTCCTGAACATAATGTGAAGAACTTTCATTGCAAGTTCAAAGTTATGAGTCACATGGTCAGGAAAATGTTTCTCATATGATATTAATAAAGAACCAAGCAAGACACCCTCAATGCAAATTTCCGACAGTAATTTGCCACATAGGAAATTTCATGGATAATTTTCCTTCTGCTGTTTTACTTTAGCACATAATTGAAAAAAATCAAAACAAAACACCTAAAATTTTAGCCAGCTGTTCAGTACTCAATCAAGGAATATTATGGACATTTCTCAAAGGACTCCCAAAAATATTTTTTACGGTATGTATATGCTATATGTTCTGTGTTAGGTCCTTCAAGGTGTAAAACTAGACTCAGTCTAAGGTATCTATAAGAGACTTTTCAATAGCTAATGGACTGGGCATTTTTAAGTTTGTTAAAATAATAAATTTACGTTAAAAAGTGCTCAGGCAGGTTTCAGACAAAATATGTCAGGAATTAAAGCACTTCGTCATTGTTCCATGCTAGACATTGCAGCTGTTAAGCTAGAATTAAATGTTAACAGTACACATGTATGCATGCATGATTATGTTATTTAAAAATGTGCACATGATGAATTTAGATAAACTTGATATCAATAATGTTGTGGTCCTGTTTTGGTATGTTCAAGAAGTCTCAGTAAAACATATCCTTACTGCTTTGTAGAATTTTCCTCTTTACCAGTGACATTTCTGAAACTGTGTTCTTTATACTGGAGGTCAGTGTTTAATGCACTGTACAAAAAACTTTACCAAAGGTCACATTCTTTCTGTTTTGGGCCTTGTTTCCTTGAGAAGAAGTTGTACACATAATGATATACAACAAGCCTGAAATTAGTGGAGTCATAACACTGACTGTTTACCAGAACATCAGTGCACAAAAAATCACAAATCTACTTAAAATAACTTTTACTCTTAGTGTACAAACTAACCATTGGAACTGTAAAGTTAATACAGTGAAAATGCCGCCCTTCTTGTTACAAGGGAGCTTAAGCAACAACGAAGACGACCATGACAACTTCAAGAAACAATAGATTTAATGATCAAAACAACAGCTCTCCTGCACGTGCATGATGCTTTTAGCACATTTCTTTGATGTCCACTGCGCGACTATGACATGAAACCTCCTAATTTGACGTTTTATGGAACGAATTTTCCTTCCTCTTTTTGAACTTGAATAAAGTTCATTTTTTTAGCGACATTTTCACTGCCGCCATCGTCATCGTTGCTAAAGGTCCCTACAGTCAATTATGGTGATGGCTATGGTGATGTTGGTCACTTTATATGCTGATTAAAGGAATGGGAGGCAAAGGTGGCACAGTGGTGAAAGCACCCGCCTCCCACCAATGTGGCCTGGTTTCAAATCCCAGCATCAACGCCATATGTGGGTTGAGTTTGTTGTTGGTTCTCTCTTTTGCTCCAAGAGGTTTTTCTACTGGTACTCTTAACAGTGTTCCCCTCTCCTCATAAACTAACATTTCCAAATTCCACTTTGACCAGGAATGAGGTAGACGAATAACCACTAAGTGGATGTGCTACCGTTAAATTGTATCATATTGTGGGTACGGTTGCAATGTACCTACCTCTGGTTGACTGTCTCTGGTCTCTTCTTTGTTAGGTGCAGCTTGGAACTTGGAAGATGATGAAGAGAATGTTACAGCTGCAAGTGGTAGTACAGATGGAGCTCCTTTCGGATACACTTCGGGAGGGCTTTATTATTCCACGGCTATTCATCTACAAACATTGCAGACATTGGTAAGAATTAACTGCATTTTTACAGCTATGGAAAAGCACATGACTACCATAGCTATTCATGCTTGACGTGTTTATAAGTGGCGGAAAAAAGTAAGATTTGTACTTATCTGTAACTATTGAACCAAGCCCACCAAAAATTTCACCGTATATGTATTATTTATTTTTTATGTTTCCTGAAACCATGCGCTTCAATGTTGTTTTTGACAGGGAAATGAGGAGGAAAACATTTCTCCATTAGAGACAGAGAAAAAGCAAAGGTAACAGTTTTATAAAACATTGTGTGAGGTACAAAAAAGTTTATCTCATTCTGCATGCCAAGTTTAGCTTGGTCTCAAGACTCAACCATCATAGTAAACCATAGTAGAACTTTGCTATGTACAGGTCAAAATTGAATCCAGGTTAAAATTTTTTAACCTAGGTTGATTCTCCATTGTCTTTGTGTACTAGACCTGATTATTCATAAGTTAGGGCTAGGAGGCAGAGGAAATTGAGAATCAACCTATAGGTTAAAAACTTTTAACCTCAATATAATTTTGACCTGTAACATATACATTTAAGTGTTGGTAAATAATTGTGAATGTTTTGGTTTTGTTAGGATATAACAGTCATAGGTTGTTTAACTGATTGATTGTCTAGGATATCGATAATATCAAAGAAATTTTAGATAATATCTACATAATTATAAGAAACTGATTAGTATTGCGGTGAATTTGAAGTTCAACTACACTGAAGACTTAAATATACTTGATACTTTGTTTTACAGTGGCGTGAAGGAAACAAGAATTAGCAAGCTTGCACGTCGGTTAAGCCAGAGAAGAGACAGAGGGAGTATGAGGTTAGACGAGGGAGTTGCAGGCAAATTTTTTTTTGTGCATGTGTGTTTTTCGTACTGCTTCACTATATATACAGACTGTTCCTCTACCATTTAAACTATTTTTCCATCTCTACTCAGACTTGTGTATTCTAATCATAAAAATCTTTGACTAAAAAGCTTTCTCTATGAAAACCAATTTGCATTGCAGTTTATCACAGTCTTTTATCAGGGGTTCACATTACCTGTTTCATTGATGAATGTTATGATAAGTAAGCAACCTACTTTGGTTTTTTTTCTCCACTTACGGAGGACCCATTTTTTTTCTTCATTAGGAATCAAGGAAAATCACACAGTTTAGAAGATTTAGCATCACCAGGAAGTTTACACGGAGGTAGCAAATCACCAAGGTTGCAGCGTACAATGTCAGTCAACCAGCGCTCCTCTCCTCGCTCACGATTTTCTGTCCAAGAAAATAGATTCAGCTTCAATAACAGAGGTAAGTCTCTGAAAGAACTGAGCTTTAGAGAATGTAAGTTACATGCAATTAAATGACCAATTTTACTTTAAGAGGCATACTTAATCAAAAATCAATATTACTTCTCAAATCTAAAATGGGCGTGTATATGGCCTTTCGTATTGTATCATCTGCATCCAAGGTATTAATGACCTTGGAAACCATGGTATAATATTATCATGTGTGGTAATTATCATAGCCTGGGGAAACATCCGCCATCTCTCCCACTCCTTGCTGCTATGGACGTCTTACCAGGAGGGTCATCTGCACCTCAGCGACAGAAATTCGAGAAATGAAGTGTTCATGGCTAAACTAATGTTTTATTTTAGATTTTAAAGACAAGTCAAAGAAGAGGAAAGAAACCAGTGTTGATGGTAAGTAATTTTTTATGATGCCTCATTTCTTTTCCTATTACATGAAAAAAACAATTAATTATTTTTATTATTACTTATTGTGATGTAGAATAAATTCACCTTGGCTAAAGGTACTAGTAAAATAGTAGATAAGTAGTAAAGTATTACTTTTGTCATTCTTTCACAGCTCTAGTGGATGCTATTGTTAGAAAGGAAACTGATGAAATTAGGAATATTTTGGAATCAGAGGATATAGACATCAATGGGTAAGCATAATCAATTTCAACTCATTTGTATATATGAGATTAACAGGTTTCTTTTCTCTACAAAGACAACATTAAAATTATTGTGGGAGGGAGTTTTTGCTTTGCAGTACACCTGTATCAATTCACTAATTCAAAACAGTGTATCAAGTAAACTAAGGAAATCTCTCTGAAAATTAAAATCAGAATGCATTATGTCAAATGTCTAACCAATTTGTTGCAAAACATTAGAAACCATGCACAATCAGTGACAACAGTACACTGTAATTGACACATTTGTCTAAAACATGTTCTATTATCAAAAATTTGATTTAAACATTTATCATTTAATTCTGTTTAAACTCCCGTAAATCCCCCCAACCCCTGAATCAATGTTATTTGTAGTTGAAGAAAGACTTGAGAGTTTACAGGGTTGTCATTAAGTGCCGGCAGCTGGCTAAATTAACGACTACTTGGAGGTTTGAGCCATCTACTTTTTGAGAAAAAAGGGCCAAGTGAGAGAGTGAAAGCCTGAAATTGCCTACAGCACTCAGTTACCAAGCCGCCTACTTTTATAATCTAGCTGTGTACTTGAAAAATTAATGAGAACCCTGAGTTTAAAATACAACATTGATTTGGAGGGAGGGGTGGGGGGTACACCGGAGGGGACAAACATGTTCACTATGCAAAGGGGTCATTTTTGTAAAGTGTCTCAACATTTTTGTCCCTCTTTGCAGTTTGGATCTGACTGCATAGTACATAGATTTTGTAAGCTCCACTAACAGAGTGAAATAACTTATTGCTGCCCCTTGTAAATGCAGGGTTAATGATGATGGCTTTGCACCCCTTGATGTTGCTGTCATGCTCGGTTACCATCCCATCATAAAAATGCTTTTGTTGTATGGTGCACAGGAAAGCTCCAAATGTAAGTAGGAAGTATTGCTGTCAAGGGCTGTTGTAGTCTTTCCCTTTTATTTATTGTCAATTTTCAATCGGCCATTTCTGAGTTCCTCCGCGCCTCTGTACTGTATCAAAACAAGATTAAGTGCTCAGCTTTTTATATGGAAAGGATTTTTCATTCCCATGCAAGTAAAACTCATTTTCACAAGAAAGGCTGTGCACTTGGCGTTATTTTGAAAGGGGGGGTTTGTGGAATCCTGTACCATCATGCCGTCTTGTTTGAGGAAAGGTTTTATTGCTGCAACTAGCTCCCTCAAACGTAATGTTAACTTGCCAAAAATAGTGAATAATGATTTAAATCAATGTCTATTCTGTTTACCTTAGTGATCGCATGAGTGGGTCATATTTTTGTAATACCTTCCCTGACAGGTTACTTTACCTTTTTCATTGGCAAATAACATCTTCAGTACTTTTGAACTTTGTTCCTTTCCAATTCTACTCCTGATGTTGAAAAGATAAAAAAATATATTACATTGTTTTGCATTCTGTTATGTTGTGTCATGTTGCACAACATTAAATGGGAATAGTAGCAATATCTGGGATGATTTTCTTTTTCTGCGACAGTACCAACTAGTTACCTCACAAAACACATTAACATGTTGTTGAGGGAAGCTGAGCTAAGAGTGGACGATCTTACAATAGCAGTGGTTCATGTCAGTTATACTACATCTTCTGAAGTAAAGGTAACAAAAACAACATAATACAGCAGAAACTCTATATAATGAAGGGCCAAGGGGTTGGCAAAATTTGTTCACTATGATGAAGTTTAGTTATTTTGGAGTTTTTTTTTTTTCATATATTTTACTATTACTGAGGTAAAGAAAATTGTTTGTTATACTGAGGACTTCCTCAGGGTTTTCTATTAAATTGAAGTCACCAGCAGATTTGACCAGAGTAACTGAGTAAATCAAAAAAGGGCCATTATTTTGAAACTTCAAAGCCCTAAAATGCGATTTACAGTGTGCTAGACAAACAAGCGTATTTTTCATCCATGAAAATGTAGCTTTCATTCAAGTTTCGATTTACCAGCCAAGCCAATCAATTCCTTCGAGCAATTAACGATAATTCATAAATCTATGTAGAAACATGAAAATTATTGACTGAAAGATCAACTAACTAAAGCATACCATAAATCCCGTGGTTCTTCGTAAATTAGGAAACACATCATAATTACGTTTTCATTGAGATTTTATGATATATTTTTTTGCGACTTTATTAAAACTTTATAGTTTCCTCTTCTTTTGCGATAATAACAACCGTCTTCGCTGAGAAAAGCAGCTGACACATGATTTTGTCGGTCTTCGGTGCTTATTGCAAGCTTTGCTTCTTTATATAGAGGCTTGTCATGTTGAGGTTCCACTGTATGCATGTTATTTTGCTCTCTCAAAAACAACGTCAATGTATGGTCAGTTACAACCTAAGCAACAGCAGCAGTGCAAATAATTTTTGAAGGACATATGTCCGGCTAAATCACCATTTAGGTTAGATGAAACAAAGTATTAATGTGGTTAGTCTCAATCAAGGACACATTACATAGCTGTGAAAGGTTTGAAACCAGTAGTCCTTTCATAAGTAGGTGAATAGGACTGTTGTTGACATTGACTGAGGTTTCGGCAATCTGCATGGTAGTCATCTTCAGAGTCAAAGTGGTCGTATCACTTCAGTTGATGGTATTAAAAAACAGAGCTTAATACCATCAACTGACATGATACAACTCACTTTGACTCTGAAGATGACTCTGAACAGTATTTGATTAATATGCATGCAGTGTTCTCCCTAAATTTTAGCTCAACAGGTAAGGGACCATTCATGCCCGGTAAGGAAAAAATATGCCCAAAGGTGCACTTTTGTTAGGGGAGGGGTGGGGAGGGAGTGGGTAGTGGAGTGAGGGACGTGGCCCCACCCCAGGAGGAGCTAAGTTCTTTGAAACGTCATTCACTCATTTTAAGACCTATTTTACGCAAATTGGCCGTTGTAATCTTTAGAGAACAACTTAAAACGTGTGATCCCAATAATTTTACTTGATCTGTCTTCAATGTTCTCTTTCTAAAATGCGTGGCCCGTAAAAAGAAAGCTGTGTATACTTTAGTACTTTTCCATATATTCATTTCATTTCCTTGATCGGATTACAACTTGCGTATTATTTAATTTTAGTAAACCCTCAAGAAGTTGCAGGCGGTAAGAAGTGTTGCTTCAAGCGGTAAAGTTTACTGGTTAACACCTGATAAGGAGAACACTGTGCATGTGAGGTTGACTTATTTACCCAGTAGTCCCAAGCAGTACTTCATATACTATAAACAAATTAGTATATAAAATGTCTATTTAAATAAGTATCCTTGTTTGTGATATAATTTAATTTACAGGAAAATGAAAGACTCTTTCAAGAGTGGTTATGGAGAAAACACCTACTAGAACAGATGAAGAAAGGACTCTCAAAAATAGGTACTAATACCTTTTGTGGTTTGAAGAAAGTCATGAGTAAGTTCATAACTATCTGATAATTATTGTTAGGTGAGTGTGAATTGGTGAATTAGCCCTATTGTACCAGGTAAAGTACAGTACAGCTCTGTACCTCACAGCACTTAGTAATGCTAACAATAATACATATATTGCAAGAAAGCTCTCTCTTAAAATACCCACCAAAACTTTTTTATTGTATTTTTCTAAAATTTTGTTGAGACAGTGTAAGTGAGATTGAGTTTTGTTTAATGAAATGGGAGATTTGATGAAATATTGCTCAACAGTTTTCATTAATGTAATTCACGGAGTCCGTAGGGGACCCGGAACAAGGATTTCAGTGCTGCTTTGCAGACATTACTAACTGGAGTTAGATTATATCTGCGATGCAGGCTAATAATATTGATGTTGACATACAAAATAATGATATGTCAAGTAATATTTTGTATTTTTGTTTGTTTGTTTGTGTTTGTGTTTTCTTAGGTCCACCTGATAAGCCAAGCAGTGTAACAATATCAGTTGCTTCTGAAGACTCTCTTCTTGTTAGATTTATTGAACCACTTGATGAAAAGGTCATTGTATCCAAATATAAAAGTGAGTATGAATAGCAGGTGATTGTGGCCTCCGCAACCCCCAAAATTGCATCTTACACATGAGATTTTCAGAAGTTTAACTGTGTTTTCATTATTCTTTTGAAATTTGACATTCATTTTCTTGGACTCCCATGAGAACTTTTCTTTGGTGTTATTACAGATGACTAATTACATCTTCAGGCCTTGAAAAATGTAAAAAAAGAATGCAATATTCTTTAAATTATTCTGGTACAAGATTTTTGTCCACTGAGAATTAAAATTACTCAATTTCCTGGTGGATTCCGTCTTAAACTTTTTGCTTTGACTTGGATCTTTCTTTACTGTTTTAGTTCAATGGAGCAAGTCCCCAGACTTTTGGTTACTGGAAGGAGAATATGTACTCCGTGATGTTCGGTCACTAGAATACACTATCTGTAATTTACAAAAGGTAAGCGCTTATCAATTGATCAGTTTGATTTTTAGCTAGCAGGGAATGGTACGTTTTTTGTTTTAATGAGTGACTCTTTTCTTGCACTTGGTTGGTTCCTCTTAAACAAAGCATGATAGGCTGATTCCTGATTAAAACTTTTGCTTTGAATATTAATACCAGCCTATTTTATTATTATTATTATTATTATTATTATTATTATTATTATTATTATTATCTCTATTATCACAGTCTTTGCTGGTGTTCTTTTTGCGCATCAGCCGGGCGCAAACCATGCACCTAGAGCGTCAGTCACTCAAGTCAATCATTCTGTTCATACACTGAGCACCTTTCTAAGGATTCGTGCAGATCCCAGCATGCAGATCTTTTGAATCTCTGTCATACTAGCTCTCTCTGATACTTTCTTGATGTTTTCTACCATACCCTTCTTCACTGTACCAAGCGCACCAACAACCACAGGGATCACTACGGTTTTCATATGCCACATTCTCTGTATTTCTAGTTCTAGGTCTTTGTACTTGCATTTTTTTTCAGTTTCCTTCAGTGCGATGTTTCTATCTGATGGAACAGTCATATCAATAAGTTTGCAGGTGGAATTCACTGAATCTTTAACGATGATATCTGGTCTGTTCGCTGTTATAGTTCTATCAGTATTGACTGGCATGTCCCACATGATGGTGATGTTGTTATCTTTATTGTGTATCACGGTCTCTGGTTCGTGTTCGTACCATTTGTCTGCAATCTCTATATCATGATCTTTACATATGCTCCAATGGAGATATGCTGCAGCATTATTGTGCCTGGAGATGTACTCTGTTTTGGCTAATACCTCACATCCAGATACAATATGGTCCACTGTCTCTTCATGTTGCGAACACAATCTGCATTTGCTCTCCACTTGCTGGCCACATATTATTTTCTGGTAGTTTCTGGTGTTTATTGCCTGGTCTTGAGCTGCAACAAGTAGTCCCTCTGTTTCTCCTTTCAAATTACTTGACAACCATTTGTTGGTAGTGACTGTGTCTACATGAGGTTTCTCTAGGATCTTTGGATACTGGCCATGCAATGCTTTGTTTTTCCACTTTTCTTCTTTCATTGACTTCATTATTATTCATTGACTTTATTATTATTATTATTATTATTATTATTATTATTATTATTATTATTATTATTATTATTATTACATGATAACATGTTCATGTCCTTATTTAGAGTACCACCTTAAATGTAAGACATACAGAATGCTCGGTGCAAATGGATGCAACATTGTTGGCCAACAACTCCCAACACTGTTTGGTGTTAGATGTTGCGTCCGTTTGCTTACCGTGTTGCATGTTGTTGAAAGTTGTTGCGTCTGTTTACACACTACTGTTATCACACATGGAACATTTCCCAACATTGTTGTTTCTAGCCTGTCAATGTTGGATGGCTACAACAGAACTCCTGCCTACCACAGAGTGATACTTAGTGCCCTTTCATTTGCCATCAGTTTTCTCTGTCTCAAACACATAGTTTTTCAAGAAATTTCTCGGAAAATGTATCTTTATAACTTTCAATGCTGTCATTAAAAAAAAAAAGAACAAGTCACCGCAAAATGACTTTTGAAATTGCTTGCCTAGATACATTTTCAGTGATGGTGATTTGTGTGGGTAGGTTACATTATCCATCGTGGATGCATAATGTTCATTTATTTATTATAGTTATTTTTTTATTATTATTTTCTAGTCTGTGTCATACTATGTTCGAGTTTGCTGTGGAAATCTTAAGAGTTATGGTTCATGGCTTGAATCCAGTCCACCCTGTGCAATGCCATCAAGTAAGCTTAATATTTGTATTACTTTTATATTGTTATAACATAATGCCAACCACTAAGAGAAGTGTAACTAATTCACTATTCATCCATGTGTGCACAAATTGTAAAGCAGCAGCACTGGTACTTTCTTGAGTTATTAATGTCAGTGGCAATGTCAGTACCAATAAAAAGGTTTGAACTACAAACTTAAGTAGTTCTACACAACGTTAGTTGACGTATATTGGCATAATTCAGGGGGATACCACTCTCGATTGGCATGACCCACGTGATGTATGACCAATTTTAAGTGTTTTTTACCTTGAGGTTTTCGCTCCATCTCTCTTCCTTTTCTCTGTGTCCTTCCCATTTTTATGATATGCCTCCAATAATTGGAAGCATAACAATCACAGCTTTTTCACATACCATTCTAACTTGAGTACAGTCTTCTTACTTACCTATACATTGTCTTTGCAGCATGGCATGAAGTAGATGATTCTAAACCTCGCTTCCAAGGTCGACTAAATGTAATAGACGATTTATTCAGTCGGGTGTGGCAAAGTCATGAGGAGTTTTCGCCAGTGAAACCAATATTACCCCACAGACCTCGCAGCAACACATATGGCAATGAAACTGGTGAGAAGCGCAGCTTGTGATAATATTAAAATTTAGTAATAATTCTCTAAAGTATATTACAGCCTTTAAAGCCAATTTGGGAAGTAGGCTGAATATGTTGAAGTGGCCTACAGTGTTGGAACAGTTATGTCACTCTTTCTTAACTAATAAAAAATTTGTCATAATCATGAGGTTATGGTGTCAAATGTAACATATAACATCCAAGGATAGAATTTGAAGGACGAAAGGACGAAAGTTTTTTTGCACTTAATATTTTTTGTTTGCTTTTTTTGCATGCAGGATCTGATGGTGGAGTTTCCCCAAGGACAAGTAGGAAATCAGCCATGAAAAAGAGCCTTACAAAATACACCAATTTACTCTTCCACTCAGCGCCAAAATTTGCTAGACATTTGAAAAGGTAAGCTGTTAGTGAAAATCTCCAAGTTCCTAATAAAATGTGAACTGGCATCAGCTTGGTTGCCTTTTAGTCTAAGTTGTGAAGACATGGTGGTCTTAGGGTTCAAATTGCGGAATTCGTATCTGGAGGATGGGGTGTGATTGCGCTGTCTTTGTTTCTCATAGACTAGGTCCACGCAGGTTCACAAGTGTGTCTTTGCAACGTAATTCTAAGGGAAGTCCTGTCAGATGGTGTGTTATACTCAGAGGTATAACTAGGTATAACTAGCGATAAACCAATGGAGGTAACCTTGAAACGGACAAACCCCCTGCCCTGCATCTGTAAATGATTAGACACTTTATTCTTCTCGGGTAAGGATGAAAAGCTAGGTGCCCTAGCATTTTCACTGATCCTGACTCTCGTGGGATGTCAGAAAAAAGGGTATGTAGACTGCGGATGGCGTGGTCAACCCTTTGTCGGTTTGGAGGGTAACTGATGGGTTGGGAAGGCCTCTTTGTTGTGCAGTGTACCAGAGAAAAAAACTAATCTCTCATTTTTTATGTCAGAGGTGTGTACCTGGCTTCCCTTTTATTCACTGATGATGAAAAGCTTCTTGTAACGGTGGATGAAAATATCCCGATAATTGAAGTGGACGACAATCACCCCAGCACTTTTCTTCAAGACTTCTGTTGGCTCATGAAGGTACAAACTTTACGAAAACAAACTGCCATCAGCTGTTGTCCTTGTGGATTATTGTTTTGTCCTATGCTTGTAACACGATGCCTTGCTTTTTCACCATCTCATTTCTGTATTCCCACGCATAACGCCTTCAACATTACATTTAGAACACAAAACAGTCTGCACCCTTTTCCATCCCCTCCTTTTGTCATAAGAGAAACGCCAGAAAATTTACAGGAAAAACTGCTTTGGTTATTAGTTGGCTATTTTACGTCAAAACAAATGCAAGCCGCATGTCTCGGACTCTCTTCCCCTCCCTTACAGAGTCTCTTCTCCCCCTCCCCCAAAGTCTGTACGGACGTACGGTCATAATCAAATTTTCTTACATCAATAGGTTTCCAATTTTTATATCAATACTGGCGCTGCTACACCATCTAACAAATAAAACAAAAAGAAAGCCACATGAACCACTTACAAGGCTGTAAATGATTACCTTATCTCAGGTTGCATGTACGTGGAAGGATGTGAAGAAATTAAAACATGAGATTGAGAAAAAATCATCATCAACGTCAGTCCTGTTTAGATGTAAACTACTCCAAGCTGCTGATACTCTTCAGGTAACTGTTAATTTACGGGGCGTGTTTCTTTTGAGGAGCAGGTTTATGTCTACAACTTTTTATTCATCATTTTATCAAATTGTTGTCTGCATCGCTAAGCAAAAGTTCAATTTGGTGCATGGGGCGTTTTCGCGTTCGTCAGAACGCATCCTAATCTTTTGTTCCTGTGGCATTAAGGCAGAAATGTTCGAGCTATCACGGGCGACTGCAAATTAGCCGCCCCTATTAATTTTATCAGGGGCACCTCCGCCGGGAAACTGGACTCCTTTCGACTCGATTTCGTTTCCGTAATTTTCCGTAAGTGACGAACGTGGGTCCGTAATCAAAGATTACCTCTAGTTGATAAGTAGTACTTTCGGATTTCATGCACTTTCACACTGAGTTCTACCAGTATACTGCATGACTTGCATAGACAGTCAGACACCATTCAGTGGCTTTTATCGATTTTTAAGATTTAATCTTAGAGGCGCATTGGTGAGAGCACTTGCGTCTCACCATTATCGCCGGCTATACCCCAAGTTATGGGAATTTCCTCACTCTCTAAAAAAAAAACCTCTCATGAAGCAAGTTCTTATTAGCTGCTAGATGTTCTGTGGGTAACCCATCCTCTTTTACATTTAATGTTTTTCCACAATGTATTTTTTTCGTACTCGATTCATACCGCCAGTGATGAACGAAAGTTGCGTGTTTTTGTCATTGTATTCAGGGAGCTCTTGGCAAGCAAGACCTCGGAAGACTGCACCACAAGCCGGTCAAAGACAGGAATGGCAGTACTCTGATTGTTGCTGTCAATTATGTTATAGTAAGTAGGATTTTAGTTGTGGTAAAGCTGCGACGCAATTGAAATTTCGGGGGCGGGGGCTCAAGAAAAATACGTTATTGGCCAAGTGTGAGGTCAAGATAGCTGGATATTGGCCACAATAACCGTCTTCCCCCGCCACCCCCCCCCCCCCCCCCCTCCTCAAAAAAAACTAGGCCAATATACAGCCATCTCGACTGAACAAGCTTGGTCAATAGACCTTTGTCACGCGGCGGCTGTTTTGTCTCAGGAGACCGACTGACTGACGGAAGAAATGAATGGATGAATGAACGTACGAACAAACAAACAAATAAATACGTGAATGATATACTGACTGACTGACGGAATAAATGAATGGATGGATGAATGAACGAACGATTGAACATACGAGCAAGTGAATCAACGAGAGATGGATCAGCTCTAGTAAGTTTTCGCCTGTGCATGCAGCAGGAGTGTATGAATACGTGAATGATATACTGACTGACTGGCCTAATAAATGAATAAACGAACGAACAACCGAACGAAAGAGCAAGTGAATCAACGAGAGATGGATCAGCCCTAGTGCGCTTTCGCCTGAACATGCAGGAGGTCAACCATTAAAGTGTATATTCATTTGAAAGTCGCCTCTTATTTCTTAAACGCTGGGTGATAATCAAGCCTGTAAAAGGCAAATAGCGGCATTAATGTAGTTTTATTGATTGAACTGCACGATTCAAATTGAACGTACATACACTACGACGTGATGTACCCGTTATTTATTCGTAAAATAAGTTCATTTTCTTCGTGTACTGTCATGATCAGCAGGCAAGCTCCTTCAAGCCACGCATCATGTCTTTAAAGTGGTTGTCTTTAAGTAAGCTTCAAAAGAAGATACAGACTTGTCCCCTGCAAGCAGGCTTACAGGATGAGCTGTTCTCTGCATCAGAGATGCTCCTCTCTTCCATTCAGGTCAGAACAAATCTCACTGCATAAAGCTACGGTAAAACGGGCTGCAAAATAGTGCAACTTGTTTTGCAAAAATACTGCAAAACGAGTTAAATAGCGATGCTGCGCGTTGTACCGCCTGCAAATCAAACTTGTCTCACAGCAAACCAGGCTGTGGCAGGTTGCGAAAAGTTGTTGCAAAGTCGAGAGCAGTTCTATTTTTTCTTGGAACAAAATCTGTACATGTTGCGCAGGCAAACCGGTTTTGCAGCAAGTGACGTAAGTCCTGGGTATGGCGTGACCCCCTCGTAATTTTACCCAATAAGATGTCAGTATTCACACAACTTGCAACAGTCTAATTTGTAGCAAGGAAGGTTTGAGCGTGGGTGGTAAAACGCACATCATCGCTTTTGAACTCGTTTTCCGGCAATGTTGCAAAACAAGTTGCACGTTTTTGTCGCCAGTTTTACCGTAGATTAAAGTACTTGGTAAACCGCTACTTACTTAATTAAATACCCAGGTCGTACTCAGTCAGTACACACAAAGTTCTACGTAACGTGTAGGGATGAATGAGTTTGCACATAATCAGAAAATTACACGTTCACCACGGTGAAAAGCATTGCTCAAGAAATTAAATGGCGCAAAATATACGAATTTGATCCAGGATCAAAAGTAAATAGTAGATTACATGTTTCAAGTCACTTACGAGCTTCTGTTATGTGTTACGTGTAGTCTTGAGCAGATTTTTTTTGTCTTGAAAGGCATCTGTAGTTGAAATTCACAGTCAATTCTTCATTAATTTTTCCCTTTATCTTTTAGGAAAAGATACAATATTTTGAAAACAGTAAAAAGTGCCTCGAAAGGTGAGATTACTGATTCGAAATTTTAAGGGAGGAAGTAAAACTGACACAATACTACAATACTAAAGGTGGCATTTTTTCTCAAAGATTTCGAACATACACAAGTTCTGGTAAACTAAAAAAAACCGCGCTGGCGCTAATTAATATGAAATAAAAAGCTCTTTTTTTAATTCGTAAGTGATTATGTATCACTATAGCAACGAAGGTTCCGAAAAGAATGAGTTTCAAGGCCATTTTTTCAAGAGTGAAAAGGGACCATTGAGGTTGTTTTGTCGACTAAACAAATCTGTTAGCGCTGTGTTTGGGGATGGGATGGTAGGGGGGTAGTGTGGTTTAAATCTAAACAGACATGCTTAAAATTATGGGTTAATCTTTAAGGAAGTCGAGCAAATCGGGAAAATCAAGAGAATTAGTTAATTATCACAATCTATTGAACTTGTGAAATAAATTTCAGTTAATCAACAACCTTTGTTTCTAACTTGAGCTAAATTGACGTTGAATAAAACGACATCTTGTTTCTTGCAAACGATCATATGGTCTTTTCTCTTTCTAGAATCTAATGTCATAAGTTGGTTATTTTCCTTTTTAACCCAGGGGTCTTTACATTGGGTATCTGAAGCTCAGAACGTTTGTCGATGCGATTCACGTAGTGGTGCAGGAAAACTGTCCTAATGTTCTTCCGCATGTAAAGATACGAGATAACCCTAACGTATCCAGGTGAGGAAAGTGCTATTAATTTCATTTGAAATACCCCAGAAAGTTGAAAATTATTCTGTTATTCATCATTTCAAGCAGGGGCCTGACATCACAAGATGTAATTGAGTCAAAAAAAAAGTGAGCAATCAAAAAACGTATCTTTAAAATGAGGCTTTTGGAATGGTACCTTAGAAAGTAAAGGAATAGGCTATTTCCGTGTTTAGTGCCCCAGACCTCTGTTTCAAAGCGAGGCTAAGTGCGAATCCAGTGATATGAAAGTCATTTTTTATTCTCATGCAAATAAAATCATTTTTAGAAGAAAGGTTTTTCACTTTCCTCGTTTAGCGAAAAAAGGCGTAGTGACAGAAACATGTCATCAAATGTTAGAAGTGTATTCATTTTGCGATCTTGAGAGGGCTCAACCTCCTTCAATGAAAGTTACCGTGTTAACTTTTCTGGTGAATAAATGTACAATAAAGTTTCGTAGGGTATCTTTTTTTTTTTTTGAGAGGATATCCTCAAACCTAGAGGGTCTCTGCACTGAGAATCGTCCTGAAACGTGATTCAAACTCGTGTAATTTTTCCGTCCGCAGAGAGGAATGGCAGTGGCTTCAAACACTAGAATCCTTGAAGGTGAGTTGGTTTACCAGAAGAGGGGTATGGTGCCAATATGTGCCAATATTGCCTCACAACAATTTCGATTTGCGTATGCCCGTTTAAAAGGCGCTTGTATTTTTATACACATCAACTTTTTTTCGAAATTTCGAACATTTGAAACAGCTGAAAGAACTGAATGGCGTAGATAAATTAGGAACTGAACTGGAAATTGCTCAGAACTGAAAACCCCTTAGCCTTTCCTTCGCAAAAGAAGACATTTGTGTATACACGAAGTCAGCGGTGCCAGATGTATCATCGCGTGCGTGTAAACTAATTTTATATAAGAAGCCTCCAGAAACAAAACACAGATGAACACAGAATAGCAAAGCTGCGTATTAGGAAAGATTTCATTCTTGGGGCAGGCGTTAAAAAGGGGAATGGGATTTTTAGTCGTGAGAAGCGCGGAGAGAGCGCGAAGCGTGAAAGGCACGTCCCTCACACGCACCTCTAGATCCCGCGCGTGCAGCTTCCCTTTCCTTTTCTAGCTGGCCACGCAGGCTAATGAAACTGGGACGTAAAGAATACAGAAAACAACGAAGACTAATAGAAAAGGGTTTTGGCATGTTTATAATCAGAGTACACCTTTTTTTTTTTTGTAAAGGAGGGAATACAAGATCCATCAAAAACGGCGCATGAATTTCAAGGTCTAGTGGCCAAAGCCGCCGAGTCTTTAATGGAAAAAGTTGGAATCAGTAAAGAGGTATGCTGCTTACTGACAGATGATTGAAGAAAATCTTCGCTGTTAGAACAAATTGACCTTAAACTGTTCGAAAGAAAGTCAAAATTCGTTTCTTTTTGTCAAGCTATTGAAAAGAAGAAGCTTATAGGAAAGTCGCGTATTTTTGTACAAAATTTGGATTATTTGTTTTGGTTGCTGCTATTGTTTCATAGGGCGAAAAGGTCATTCTAGATAAGCGATTAACGTCATGATTATTAATTTAAAATTCAAGATGGCCAAAATTCCGATCCAATTTCTTTTACGTTTACACTTTTTTCCACTTCTTTCCAAAATTGACACAGACGCCATCTTGTACAAAGTGAAAGGAAAAATAAATTGTCTCGCCTTAGGATATTATTTACATCTTCAAATGTTTGGTTGTAAACTTCCAATACAAAAACAGAGACAGAGAACCAGTACTTATCAATAGTTTACAAGTGAAAGGCCACATTTCATAGCGTACTGAGCAGAACTGTACTGAAGCGAATTGTTTAGTCGCTCATTCGACTTGCTTAAAATATAAACAAGACTTTTTTTGTTGATTTGTTGCCTATACTGCAGAGGTGAGTCTTTTCGTGTTCTTTCTCTGTTTGTTAGGCGTCGCAACTTCACAGAATATACGACCGTGAAGTTGTTGAACTGGACGAGAATGTTTCATTTATTATCGTGTTTCCCCCTCCTGAGGAAGTGTGCAGTGCACCAGGGCAGCAGGACTCGCTGTCAGCGCAGAAAAACTACATCTCTCTGTCAGTTCAAACCTTTGAAATGAGTAAGTTGTTGGTACTTTGCTCAGTTAAAAGAGCTGCATGTGTCACGAAATTTATCAGAATCCAAATGATGGGTACTGCCACCAAACTGAGTAAAACTTAAAAATAGAGCCGTTTTCGTATGATCTTGAAATGAAAACGCGGGAGCAAAACAAAAACTACAAACGAACGGAAATAGAGCAATTTGATTGGTTTCGCTGCGTGTTCGTTATTTGTTTAATCAGCCAATGGATGAAAAGGTCAAAACATGGACTCTTCGTTTTCCCACCAAAGAAAACCCTAGTATGGAGAAGGCATTGTTCGATTGGCCAGTCGTGTTGCAGTATGACGTCAAAGCGAAGTACCGATTGATTTCTAGAAAGTTCTTCGGGCATGAAGTTTTTTCGTCCGGGCGTTCGCTTAACCAACCAAAAGCCACGCGCGTTTGAATCCGTTCGATAAACCAATCAAATCGCTCTATTTCCGTTCGTTTGTTGTTTCTGTTTTGTCCGCGCGTTTTCATTTCAAGGTCATACGAAAGTCGCTGTAATAGATACCGCCCTAAAACAGCCACCTAAAGCTCGTTGGTGTGATTCTCAATTTAGGGGGACATCTCTGCTGCGGTCGCAGCAATGTCCGTCGTAGAAAGATTTGGCTGTATAGCAAAATAATCCTGGGAACTAACAAAACCACAATAACATTCTGCTGCCTTAGGTTTGTTTTCATCCAGACTCGCAAATTGTGTGGATACCAAAAGGTCATGGCCCCTTCTCCCCCGTTCCCGTAGGTTTGCTTATATTTAGACTCACAAATCATCGGGGCTACCGAAAGGCTATGGCACTCCTTGTCCCCCTCCCCCTCACAGTTGATTGAGGAAATTCTAAAGACGACTATAAGACGACTGTTTGTTTGTTTGTTTTTCAGTTCACATGTACACATACCAGCAAGAATTTATCTGTCATTATTCTCGACTCTCGTCAGTTTTGGATATGGACACTGTTATTTCACAGCAGTCACTAAGAGAGGTAGCGCACAATTTGTCAGTTGAATACGCAACTTTTGCAGTAGTGCAATGGAAACTTGAAAATTTTACGACACTCGCTACTTATTTGCTACTGATTTTGATATCATAGTTGTTGTGACCTAAACCTTCTCGCGCGTTTGCATTATTAGCTTCGGCACATGTGAAGTTCGACGTTTTAAAAAACCCTTAATGATCTGTCGTTCTTTTTCCTTCTTAATCAAGGCATTTTCAGCTCGTGAAGTACAGCTGGCTAAAGCTCGACAGGACCAGCTTTTAAATTTTCAGCGGGTGAGTAAGCAAGTAGTTAATCAAGCCTTTCCTGGCAGAATTATTTTCCCAAGGTTTTGGGAAGCAAATTGTGCGGATCTTAGGGTAGTGCGCATGAAAGTTTTGCCCACTACCGGGGCTCAAAAAATACTCGAATTCAAGAATACTAAGTTGCATGAGAACAACATGGTCACATAATAAAGCAGGAAGGGTCCCCCAGCCTCGTTGTCACCTGTATCTGTAAAATGGGCTATTCAATTGTGTGATATGTTTATGGAATATTTTTGTAGGAGTTAGACGAGACATGGCAGGGAATGCGGTGGATATTAGACGCGCTTCATTACGCCAGAGATCGGCAGGTCCGAGGTGGAATACCGCTGGTCGAAGTGTTCGACTATTCGCTCTCTCATGGTGATGGCCAATGTTGCGTTTGTTCGTCAGATTTGAAGGGGAAAGTACTTTGCAATGGGCGGAGTAAGTTAATTACATTATGCCTCTCTCCTCCACCTCGATTTCTATCGTCGCCCCGCTCGTCTCGTCATCCTCCCTACGACACAAAAAGGGAGCTTAAGCAACGATGACGGCGACGGCAACGAGAACGGCAAAAAACCAATAGGTTTAGGTAGCAAAAAAACAACTTTGCACGTGCATCACGCTTCTTGGTACATTTCTATCGGCCGTTGTTGCACGACTACAACGTGAAAGTGCCTAATTTCACGTTTTGTCGGGGACGGGAACACATCTTCTTTTTCTGAACTTTGATACAGTCCTCTAAAATTCAACTCCCAAAAAGCAATTTCCAACATTTGATGAATTAAACGAGATGGAATAAACGCGATAACGTTTGAAGCAGCGCGAATTCACTCGTTGTAGCTTAAGCTCCCTAAAGAGGCCCTTTCGGAGGAGAGAGAGTTGATACTTTGTGAATGCAAAAAAAGACATATTCTTCCCAGGGCAAAACCATTCCTAGCAAATCGATCAGTTTTTTTAAAACATATTTAAAGTTGGTAGAGCTTTAAGGGCCGATTACCTGCGAATTTCAGCCGAATTTGAGCCTGGGCTGGTCCGCCCCCTGAGCCGAAGTTTTGTTGCGATTACTCGACGAATTTCAGCCGAGTTTAACCAAGAAGATAAGCTAAGGCTACGTCCGCACGAATCCGGATACTTTTGAAACCGCTTACTTTTATAAACGAATGCACCTTCCGTCCACACGAAACCAGTGAATCTGGACACCTAAAAGCATCTTTTTGAAACCGGTTTAAGGACCCGTCCACACGAATCTGGATTAAAAAATAAGCGGGTTTAAAAATGTCCGGATTCGTGTGGATGGGGCCTAAAGACTGACGTTTTCTTGATGTTGATGTTATTGTTTTTCTGCACTAGTTTAAACACGTGCGTTTTAAAGCACGTGCAAAGGTGTTGAGCGTGCAGAGCTGTCAAAGCGCGTGCTCAACGGTTGTTTACGATTCTTTAAACCCCTCTGTCTCTACAACGTTGGTAATTTATTCTTCGTTGAACAAATGGCAACAGGAAACAGCTTTATACAATTAATTAAAAAATACGATGGAGTCCTTGCAATCAGGTTTTCAACTTGAGCAGTTGGATGTTAAAACTGAATTTAGTTTTTGGGGTTGTTTTGACCACTCAAGTTACCAACATAAACGTAGAACCACGTTTTTGAGCTGCTGTTGCCTTATGCGCTTACTGGCCCGATGAGTCACGATGAGGATGAAATAAAAACGGCGTTTATATTTTAGCAGTTCACGCATGAGTCGTTTCATTCATGGTATTAATACTTGAGATTAACTATTTGTCAAGTAAAGAAGAAGTTTACCTCAAACTTACCATGTGTAATAAGCTATTCCATTGCCAAAAGACATGAGTTGCCAGATAAAGATCGAGTGTCCAGTGCAAGCCTATTTATTGTGCGTTTATTGTCCTCAGGTTCAGTGGTGAATAGTCCAAAACTTGGCGTGATTCAAATTCATACGGCGGGAGAGACCAGCCTTCCTAACGGAGCATCTGTTACGGTAAAGTAAAGGAAACGTTAGCTACAACGCCGGAGACAGCAGCGAGAGCGTCAAAAGCGCAATAGGTTAACAAACAAAACAAAAAAAAAGTGTGCTGCACGTGCAGCACACATTTTTTGCACGACTGCGACGTGACGTAATGCGGCGTTTTACGTAAACACATGACAATGATAATCTGTGCGTGTTGTCCTTCAGCAGCAGACAGCATTGGAAAATAACAATATTGAAAATCAAATGAGTCCTTTAACTGCTGTTAAATTGAAATAAAAGTTAGAAATCCGAGCTTTCTCCAATCGACGGCACCATTAGGGATTTCCTTCTTCTTAACTTGGGTGGTTCCCTGAGAATTCATTCATTCATTCAGTCCGCCATTTAACGTCGCATTAGGAAATTCCAGTTCGTAGTTGTGCAGAAGGAGGCAAAGAAATGCACTAAAAAGTATGATGAACGTAACAGAGTTGTATTTTTTTTTCACGTTGTGGTTGCGTCGCCGTCGTCATTTAGTGAGCTCCTCATCTCCTGATACTTAAATGTAGATCACACTGCCTCAACTGCTGAACTACTCGGAAATTTTAGGTAGACATGAAGAGATACGTTGATAGGGGGAGAACTCAGTTCAGTAACTGCTTTTTGCTTGAAACGTTACTTGGCGTTCGTAATTGAGGAGGATTCAGAATATCAAAACAGCTACTCACGTTATTGACGAAATATCCCGAGCATAGCGTCTTCCCACTCAAAAGAACCGCATTTATACATGGAGTGATTGATACTGATATCGTATATGACACATCAAGTGTCATTTAAGATCGCGGGGGAAGCGGATCTAGAAACATTGCGCGAGAACCGCGTGGGGCTGGGGAGAGACGGGGTATTAACGGGGTTTGACTGTAATGAGGAGTCCGTATCAAGCCGGTGTCCGTTTAACCCTTTAAGCCCTAAGAGTGATCAGCATCAAATTTCTCCTTGTAATATCATTGTTTGTGAAAGAGAGTGGTCATGAGAATTACGGACATGATCACACAAGATGAATTTGTTTGATATTTTATCAACTTCTTCCCACTACTTCTGAAGGAGAAAGTGTAGGGGCAACAAATGAGAATTCAAATTTTGATGTTAGGGTTTAAAGGGATAAAGTGCCAACTATATTTCTATTTTTCTGTTAGCTCCATGTCACTCCCAACACAAGGGCAGACCAGGTAGTGAAAATGGTCGTGCAACAGCTTCACAAGAAATGTCAAGACAGGGACAAATCTGTGCCACGCCGGCATACACAACTTTCCGAGCAGAAAACAAAAGACTTGTGTTTAGTGGCGGTAATTGGTGGACAGGAAAAGTGTTTTAAAGACGATTTTAAACCCCTTCAACTTCAGAACCCTTGGCGACGAGGAAAGCTGTTTCTGAGGTTACGTTCAGAGGCTCTCGCAGCATCGTCTTCTGGTTACTTTACAAGCGTTTGACTAATATAGAGTAAACAGTAACCGTCTGTTTATAAAATAGTTATAATTTATTATGAATTAAGAGATTTTCCCCCCTAAGATCTATAGGGGTCCATCTTGTACAGATTAACCTTTTGGTTGCTGAATCCCCAAATACCTTTTTTTACTATTCGCTGATCTCTAATGTCGTTATGTATACGCACCATTGAATGTCTGCTGGAAATAACACGGCAACATTTAGGCTATGTCTGCACTATACCGATTGCTTTTACGTTGGAGTGTCAACCAGCATATGGGAAAGGGGTGTCTGTTCGCGCATGAGAATAGTGATTTCAGCGCGGTTTCTTTAACGGAGCGAAACGCCGCGCGGGATAGGTTTCTCTGCCACTCTTTAGCGCAGTGTGAATAGAAGTATTCTCACTATAGAGTGTTTTCACTCACGTGACCAACATCTATGCAAATTTTTGGAACAAAAGAAAGATTTTGCATAACTTAAGAAAAGAGTTCAACTCCGACAGGATTGGTTTGGGACACCAACATGATCGCCGTTTCATTGTTTGGAACACCAATATGACCGCCGTGACGTCATGTGAAAACACTCTATACCCGAAAGGTTTTAATGTCGACATAAAAACGGTGTACGGTGTAGTGTAGACATGCCTATGACTGTGTCTACACACATGTCATTAACGTATACAAACGTCTATCCACAAGTAGACTTGTAAAGCACTTTAAAAGATGGCCTTCGTATAACAAGTTGGAACTTGTTCAACGGAAGAGAAACTTGTCTCCATTTTCGGTTCTTCTGTTCCAGGCGTTTTGATAGAAGGGAAAATGGCACTCCTCTTTATCTGAAATCCTGGGACAGGAAAAAATGTAGCCTGTGAAAACAGCCGACATTGCTCGACACCAGGAATGGTTTCCCCGCGAAATACCATGCTGATGACGTGTCACCAACCTGTTTGGGATAGTGCTTCTGATTGGTCATGCCTCAAGGGAGATTTGCCTCAACCAATCAGAAGCACTATGAAATTTCTGCGTTCGCTCCTCGGACTTTATGCGATCCACCCAAATCTGATTTCGCCTGGTTTTTGCGGTTATTTAAGCGGTAAATAATTTATGTTCGTTTGAGCGAAGCGAATGAGAACGTAAACCACTTTTATGAGTTTATTGTTGGATTTGGTGTTGTAACTGTTAACATTCGTTTTTAGAATCGTGCTCTTGCTTTTGTTGTTGTTGTTGTTGTTGTTGTTGTTGTTGTTGTTGTTGTAGTTTTGTTTTTGCCCAGTTCTCGTTATATTCGAACCTTTCGGTACGATATTATTGGTGTTTTCAGAAACTTAACTATAAAATGTCTTTCAAACAGTATTTTTGCGTCGTTATATGAGGGCCTTTGTTTTTTACCTACGTTTGAACGCAACCCCTTCACTCCATTTACGTTCGTTTGATCATCGTTTAAAGAAATGTTCTTATGCTTGGAAAAACTTACTCTTGACTCGTTACTGAAGAGAAAATATGAAAATAAGAAAAATGTGCAGGGCTTCAGCAAGATAAACTTAGATGGCAGGTAATATTCATACGTGTGTTACAAATCTCGTCTAGATGGAGGAGATTTGTGGCAATCTTGTGCAAGCTTTTATCAGAACACAACCAATTGGATAAACCCTAGTTAAGCAAGATGGGCGAATCCATCGTGAAAATTAGACCTAACTTTCAAGTGTAAGTATAAAGACAGAAGTTGATGATAAGACTATTTATGAAGTTTAGTATGAAAAACCGTAATAAACAAATAATATTATGTGAGATTTGTACATAACCAAAGTTGTGCAGGCCATAATAAAGAGTATTGAATTATTTTTCTCTTCTTCAATTGCTGACTTATTCCCTCTTAAAGCTGAATTTGGTGCACTGTTTGAGGTTTGTCAAACAACGGATTTATAGACTGGTAAAAACTTGGTAAAAACATGTGATTGAAAATAGTAAGAGGGGGGTCACCGATCGTTGCTCTCCGCGAAAGTCATATCTGGCTAAAATCGGACAAAACAAGACCCAACCCATACCCTTTCCCCGCATAAAATGACTTACAACGTAAACAAGACTACCTTTAATTCTTCTATTAAAAAACTGTTTTTTTTAATCCACCAAAGCGGGAGCCCATTTCTGACCAAAGAAATTGGGCAGTTGTTGAGTGAATATTTTGGTCACGTGGTACCTCACGTGACCAAATTACCTTTTCCTGTTCTGGGCAAAGTACTAAATGACCGGCCTAGTAGATTCCAGGTTTGACTAAGCCGCGCGCCTGGGTACTTTTGCGCGTTGACGTCACCTAGGGAGTCTCGCGTCACTCGCCCACCTCTTCCCAGACTTCACGCAGACAACAGGGCAAGATAGCACGCCTTGGCACTGGGCTGCCGAATGACGCCTTAAACTCCTCGAATGCAGCCCATTTCTTTCCCTATCATTATGTGAAATCATACTTCAAATTTTGTAGCAAACTCTTGTCTTGTAAATTTCAGAAACTTCAAAACCGTGCGGACCGCTTGCAAAGCCCGACTAAATTATTTTATAAGTAGGTTGAGTACGATCGTCCGGGTGAACCTACCTTCAGTTGTATCAAGTCAGTTGATAGTATTAAACTCTGGTCATTGACCGGATTGGTCCAATTAAGTCGCGATGCTATTGGTCGTCTTTCAGTGAAGCCGTGACGTTATTGGCTATGAAGACTCGTGATGTCATTGGTGCGTTTCGATCAGTCTGTTGTCACCGTTAAACAGTCGTTTATTGTCTCTTCAATTGTCAGTTGTCCAGTCGGCAAATTGTCAGTTGTATAGTCAGTTGTGACTAATGCCAATGTCATTGTCAATGTCATGTCATGTCAATGTCATGTCAATGTCAATGTCATGTCAATGTCATTGTATTAAAACTGTGAATCCATTAAATTAATTTGATACCAATAATCAATATTAAACAAAAACCAAATGCTATAGACAAATCACCCAAACGCTTGACGTTTGACTACAACAGCTCTTAATTTAATGATCTCAACTTACTTTCTTTTCTTTTGCGGGGTACTTAGTATCACATCACTTCATTTTTACTACTTGATTATCGTATTTTGTACATGTATCGTATCTTTTTATCGTGCCTTGTAATTTAACATACGGAGGAGATTTTTGCCTGCAAATATGGTATTCACTTGGACTTTTAGCCTGCGACCAAGCTCTTGACTCAAGAAGCTTAGACAATATAACATTTCAAATGTATAAGGATAAATCATACTTAGGAGCTTATTAGTCCTCGGCTATTGACATCTACAAAACAATTACATATTTGCCAAAGGTTAACTAAAATCTAAAAGTAATAGAATTTCCTGTGTCGAGCTGTGTTCTACAAGTCTGATAGTCACCAACTGCAAATGGAACCTTTATACAAACAGTGTCTGGACTAAGATTACACCTATGCGGAAAGTGCGGGATCCTATTGTGTATTATAGGCTCCTTTTATGGTCAATAAGCTGTTCCCTAGGTAATAGAGAGAGGTGTGACGTCACGTTACCATGGTAGCAAAATTTCTGGATCACAACAATAGGAAGCTTAAGCAACGACGACGGTGACGGCAATGAAAACGGCAAAAAAGCAATAGTTTTATATTAGCAAAATAACAACTTTGTATGTGCATCGATCACGCGTTTTTGTACATTTTTTAGCCGTCGTTGCACGACTTCGACATGAAACTTCATAATTTCACGTGCCTGCTTTACAGAGTAGGTGAACACAACAGAAAATTTTTTCTTTCTTTTTTTAAGCTTAGATTCGGTCTTTGGGACTCAACCCCAGAAAATTTCGCCAACATTTGACAAATTAGATGACACTGAATAATTTCGATGAAGTTTGAAACAGTGCGAATTCTCTTTTTAAGAGAAATTTTCGGTTTTTTGACATCCAGAAATTTTGCTTCCATGGCAACGTGACGTAACGACTTCTCGTATGTGTGCAACCACTATTAGAATGATTACCACCTCTGAGCCTATACTAGTGTGGTAATTTAGGCAACTGAGTTCCATCATGACCTGGCCTCAAAATAGCGAAACGAGGGAAGTATTATGCCCAAGGCGTTTTTCTGCAGTATGCTTTCCATCATAGCTTGCTGGCAACAATGTCACCCAAATTGCTAATATTCGATTGAGATTGAGCATGGATTGCCAAAGGAGATGGAGATGATCAAGTTTGATTGGTGGAGTAACTGTCAGTAATCACGTAGATGGTTTCTGACTGGCACATACAATTCCAGCTACTGTATGGGTGCCCTGTGGCGCAACTATTGCGGATTTTGCGCACTGATGATCACATTCTGTGTCCACGTCACTTGCCATCGCATTAAGGAAAATAAAGGGATTTCTTCTTGTAAAATATTTACTTTTTGGCTCAAGAAAATGTTCGTCTTTGACACATAATGAACCGGAATCCATGACCGGTGTCATAAACTGCTGGAGGGAACCAACGCAACTTTATTTGACGGCAAACGCCCATAAACCAGCTTTTGAACATGCATAGACCATGAGAATTATAGGGAGAATGGGTGAATAACTCAGTGACTGGTCCGATGAATTGTGGAAAGTTTTGTTCCAGGTGCAAAGCAATATCTCCCTTTGTTGGCTCATGAAACTTAAAGAAAGACCATTTTTTAGAAACACCATATAATAGCTCGACTTTTGCGCTGTCTTCGTCCCACTTGTTTTCTGGTGTGGACGCATCTTGAGATGTGTTAAAATTGTCCCATAGTTTTGTAATTGTACCCAAAGCAAAAACGTTTCCTTCCTCTGCATCAAAAGTGGCTGTCAGTTTGCCAGTTTGGATGGCAATAAAGTCATTTTCAACTTGCCAAATATCATTCACCCATTTATGAGAATGTGAAGTATCTAGCAGTAATATGAGTCTCGCACCTGTTTCGGCATTTGTGTTTCCCCACCATGTTAAGATGCTGTTAAGTGAGAGTGTCTTGTTCTCTTTAAGCAGCCAGTCACCATTATCCTTCACATGTCCACTGTAGTAAAGAATGTATGTGTCATAGTGCAAACTCGCTTGGGAAGGAAGAACACGTTGATGAAAAAATGAAGTTATCTTTTTCTCTATTTCGTCAGCTGAGATACCACTTGGCAAAACGTCAGCACCATAGTCGTAAATCATGTGTCTCGAGAAAAATCTAGACACTATTAAGGTAAGTTCTGTTGCTTTGGTGTAGACAAATTGGAAAACACTTTCTGCAAGACCGATTACTTCCCCAGTAGGGCTGTACTTACAATCAGGTACGACTATGGAATAACCGATTGCTGTTCCTCCCACAGACTTACCAAGATTGTTTATGAAGTCATGCACAAGTAACTCTATAGGAAGAACAATAAACATCATCCCGATGAAGCATGGATTTTTTCCCTGCCACGATGATGCAATTACAATAACTGTTGAAATTATCGTACAAAATGTAACATTGATTAAGACTAGACATAAGTGCCTGACTCCCTTTGATGCCATTATATGAGACATGGCGCTATCACTGAAATTTCCCGTTGAGTCTGCAATGTTAGCGCATTCCTCAAGCTTTCCAACAAATCTCCAACAAGTTAAAATAAACATAATATGGATTGGCACCCAGTAAAAGGACATCAGTACGAAGATGAGCTTTCTATATACTGGCAGATCAGGTTCATAAAAAAGCTGCATGCCTGATACATAGAAAAGGACTTCCAAAACCACAATTGCAAGTATCTGTAATCTGTGAGCCAAGCAACCGTAAAAGATAAATTTCTTCCAGGTCCCTAACAAAGACAACCTTGAGAAGTAAATATCGATAACTGATTCGAAGAAAAGATGGACAATGAAACATAATAAAATGTATGGGTTGTAATGGACATCAATGGCTGAAACGAAATGCACACTTCCCAAAAAGCATAGACAGCAAGCACTCAAAAGGGTCACGCTTGACTTCATATGAAACGCCATTAGGTGAACTGTGACTGCAACAGTCTGAACAGTTATTGTTAGCATGCTTGCAAAGTGCATCGTTCCAGTAGTACACAGAAATCCCACAAGATACATGCACTCCTCTGTTGAAAGGAAGATCGATTCATAAGAAGCTGTCCCACAGATTCTTACAGTAAGAGTTTTGAGGACATAGAATCCTGTGCTCGTTATTACAAGAATATCAGTGCTATCCAAGTCTTGAAGAGAATCTATTGGACGATCGAAGGCAATCTCTGTAAAGGATAAAACACTGAAAAGCACGCCCATCCAAAGATGACTGAGTACTTTTCCAAAACGTTTGCATTCGCCTAAATAAGTGACTAACGAAATCAACACAATCCCAGAAACTATGATCACAACAAGAAGAATACTGCCATCTGTCGTGTGATGAGCCCATCGCTCTTTGATGCCAGCGAAGAAGAAAAGAAATTCAAGAAAGTAAAAGGCAGAGGTGAATTTAGCAACTGTACTTGAAGCTATAGGTAACATGCTGAATTAACAAAGTCACACACTAGCGTTTGATGAATAAATTATTCTACTAGAGCGTTTCCGCGTATGAATTAGCATGTTTTAAGACAACATCTGCTTGGTTATAGGAGCTGCTATAAGGTATCAATTACCTGACAAACTTCAGACCACGAAACGCGGAAGCCAAGTAACAGAACCTAGAGAATTCATGGGAGCTTAATACCAAAAAATGACCCTAAGTTAATAAAGAAACGAAAAAAATTTGAAAAATTTATGGTTCCAGTACCACTTTCTTGTTACGCTCACTCGATCTAATAACTGCATTGTTTTGATCCTAAAGCAGGGTGTACTGCAACTTAGACGTTAAGTTCTTTTAGCCTCAACGTTCTCTTACACTGGTCGAGGTTCTAATTAAACAAGTTTGTATCCTTCAGCCGGTTATAAAACATCGCTAGTGTTTATTCAGTTAAAATCTTTTCTTTCTTAATTTAACCGCGATCGGCCACTTCCCATCTTTCACTGAAGAAGATGAATAACTTTTACCCCGCCTAGCTCTGGGTGCCCATTTTGCACGCGTTGCTTGCCCTAACAACTCTTCCCACAATCCCTGTCATATCGTGCCCAGTTTCGCGCTTCAGCGAAAAAGGAGGTCAGCAACATCAGACAATAGCGAAAATTTAAATTAGAGGTCTGTTTCAGCAAGCTCAAGTACGTGTGGGAGTCAAAATGGTTGCCACTTATTTTGCGAAGAAATTCAGCGTTGTTTCAAGAACTCTGAGCCTTTTGAGTGACCCCAGACAAATATAATTGTGAGTGAACTTTCTTCTGTAGGTAACGTGATCTGCAAGTTTCTCATAGTTCGATGCAGTTTTCTAGGGTAAGCTTACAAGCTGAAACATCTTCAATGTATTGTGTCAATTTCTTCCTTTTTCTTAAGTTTCGTATTCTGCTTGTTTCGATGTAAACTCGAACCGCTGAAAGTGCTCTTTTCCTCGTGAAAAGCAGTATATCATGGTTTTAATTTAATAGTAAGGCGTGATTTTTTAAGCAATATGGGATGTCAAAATCAACATAATCTGCATGCAGCGACACTACTTTGCATTGTAATATAATCGTAGCGACGTCAATCCATTTACTTACACATCATACGTGAGTGGACATCCTTACAGCTGTTGGTCTGGTTTTAAATTTAGTTGGCACCACCTAGATTTTGTAACTTATACGTGAAGGTGTCTTCTGTCTTGTGGTAGTGCTGTGAAGGGTACTTCGTTTGTCCTCATGGGAGCCACTGGGGCTATATGAAACCCGACCCTGTTTAGGACAAAAAGCACTGGTTAAAAAGAAAAGTTTCCAGAAAATCCAGTTTGTTCTAGTGGAAGATTCTGAAACAAACAGAATGCTTGAGAAGGTAGACCTAGTTGGGATCAATGTTTGAAACAGTGAAAGGGGAGTATTTCTCTTCCTATCAGTGTGCACCCCTACACACAGTTCTGCCACTTTAAAAACATACATCTCAAATCTAACTAGTTGCCGCCTACTTAATGGTTTTCTCCTTCTACTACAAATTTTTCGGGAGAACCATGGTAAATGTGTTATCCCTGCCTATTTATAAAACAATAATGCTATGGCAGCTTTATCTCAAGCCTAAGCCTTGAGCAGAGACTGAAGCATTTTTATCACATTTGAGCCTGACACTTTACTTCCAAAACATCCAAGCCCAAAACTCTAGGCCCCAAAACTTTGGGGGGTAATGGCACAAATAAAGCAAAATAAAATGACTGGAATGCCAGTGGAAGCTAGCAGAAGCCCATTTTTCTTGTTTGTAGAACTTGCCTCCCAGAATATTTATGGCTAAATATTGGGTACAATTTTCAAGATTTCGAGATCCATATTATCCAAATTTGAGACTTCAAAATGAGTCATTTTTCAGGGAGAGTGAGGCTCTGAGACTCTTATTTTAAATGCCATGTTTTTTGAGACTCAGGTGATATATTTTTAAGACATATCATATTTGATTGACCATTCTATACCCCTTTAATAAATAAGTTCTAAGCATCACCTTCATTTCTTTCAAATAGGGAAAAATGTCACATGAAATAAGCAGACGAGGAGATTCAAGTTTGCAGATTTCCCAGACATGGAAGTACACCTCCAATGTTGGCTCCATTCTGGCATCTGTGTTTGCTTTTATCATGGAGTACCCCATAGTCACCATGTTCATTGCCATTTTTGTGGGGCTTTCTGCTTTGCCTGTTGTGCTGTTTATGTCATTTGTGCTTTACAGTCTTCTCTTTACAATCCTTGGATTTGCATTGATTGAAGGAACACTACTGATGTTTGCAGTCTCGTTGCTTAGTGCTGTCATATTTTTTGTCTTCTTTGTCTCTGTCTGTGTGACAGTTCTGGCAATGTTGACGTGGACCTCTGCCACTATTGGATTCAGCCTAGCACAGAAGTTGCAAGGGACAGTTCAGTATTTATTTCCACATTGGAATTTAAGCTTGGAGACTTCACCAAGTCCTGTGACAAGACATTCCAAATCAGACTGATACACAGTGCTGATCGCCTGCTTTGTGTAGTTGTTTTGAATTAGCATAAGATTCTACTTACCCCTTGCCTAACCCAACATTGACACTAGTTACTGAACTTCCTCCTTAAAGCAAAATGTTGGGTTTACAGGCGAGGGGTACATGAGCAGTTTGCAGAATCTTTCGTTTCATAGGGAGATAGGGCATAGGGTGCTAGAAAGAGCAGAAAAAGGGTCACATTCAGCAGTGGAAGATACTGTAATCTTCTTCTGCCTTATGTACTTTAAAATGGCGACAACTGCTACAAATGCAGGCTATAGCAATGAAAGTATTTAAATACTGTCTATTTCTCATTAATAAGGCCATTGCTGCAAAATACTTCATTTTCCATCGCCCAATGAGGCTGCGTTCTAAAAAAAAATTGAGTGAAGGTGCTCTGAACCTGTGAAATTCAAAGTGTTCAGTGTAGGGATTTTCTTTGAAAAAAGCTACGGTTTACTGGTTGCCCAAGAGCAGAAGTGAAGCACCAGGGGCCAATGGGTGCTGCTAAAGCACAGCTCTACCCACACTACCCTTTCCTCAAAATAAAATGTGTACATAAAACTAAGCATTGTAAAACCTCTACCAGACTGACTGACCGATATCACCAAAGGTATGATAGACTGCAATTATGGGAAAAGAAGCATAAAGTAGGAATGGCCAGATCAAAGATAAAACATGGATGCTAAAGCATGGATGTTATGACCAAAACAAAAAATGTTCATTTAATTAAACTTGTATTTAAAACCAGCTGAAGATAATATTGTAAATGTTGAGGAAAGTTTAAAAGCACATTATAAGCTTTGTTTCACCTGAATTACATTGTATTAATTGTATTTAACTCGTTTAAGTATTGAGTTGTAAGATGTTTTAAGGCACCAATCATTTTTATTACTACATGGAATATACTGTCAGTGATGTTTATTTATTTTATAGCATAATAATTGCAGTTAACTATTGGACAGTTAAAAACTAATGATCTGTAAAACGGATGTTAAACAACTAGTGCAGGTAAAAAAATTAATGCAGTCAAGTCAGAACTTGCCTTTGAAGAGTAATAAACATATAACCTAGTATACAAATTTGTTGTTTATTTCCACCCAATAAAATTAATGAAACTATGGCAGTTATAACTGCAAACCCCTCTCTTACCCCAACCCCTACCTCATGAGCCACAGGTAGTCCAATCATCATTGTAGCCATTGACATAATGTTACATGGTGTGACAGCATAAATGTAAGAGTTTGTATGGGAGTGTTCAGTCACGCAGAGCAGTTCAAAATAATGTGAAGGAACTGAAATAAATATTAGCGAGCTTACACAACAAGAATGCTGATGTCCTGGACGTCATCAATAGCAACTGGAAGTTCGATGTCTTGCTTGATGGAATGCTTCTGTCTTGCACAACAAATCTGAATGGCCTTGTTTTACTACCCCAGTACGAATTTGTTGAGTCAGAACACCGAAAGAGAGAAAATATCAAATTATGGTTGCCTTTTTTGACGTCCAGGACATCAAGGTAGCTTAAGGTCCCTGATGACTGTCAGACTCCTCCTCTTGTGTGTATTACTTGTAGTTCTGTGGCATTTGGGGCCATTTCAGAGCAGTTCCAGCAAGTTTTGAGTTCACTGTTTTCCTTGCCACATATCATTTTCGCAAGGAAAACAGTGCACTTAAAACTTGCTCTGAAAAGGCCCCAAATGCCACAGAAACACCAGCAATACACAGAAGAGAAGTGAGGCAGTGGTTTTCTAAATAAATAATCAGTAGATTCCAGTAAACAGAATACCCATTAAGCAGCCACTTTCTTTCTCATGTCTACCTTCCGCATGACACATTTCCTGTTCAGATCAACCTTCCAAGTCTACAATCTATAGCCCTTTGTCACGTGTCAAACATTTTGTCTCAGGAGATTTAAAAAGCTTTGTTCATGCAAGGCTAGCCTCATGGAGAGAACTAGGCTAGCCGTACATAAACAAAGCTTTTTAAAACTCCTGAGACAAAATGGCCACCTTGTGACAAAGGTCTATTAGAGTGCTGAATTCTAACAGAAGTGGTGCCTGGAATAAAACTCTGACCAACTTCTGAAAAACTGGCAGATTCTCCTTCAATTTGCCTATGTACGCCAGTGAGTCAAAGGGAAAATTTGACTTCAACCAATCAGAAGCACTTTCCAGATGTCGTCAGTGTGGAATTTCTCTGCTTGTTCCAAAGATGTCATTTCATAGAAAAACCAGGCTGTTTTCTTAGGCTAAGACTCTGAGAGAGATTCAAAGAATAAAAAAATAGGAGTTTCACGACAACACAAGCAACCACACTAGGCTGTAATAATACATTTTACTCTTTGACATCAGGCCTCTTATCAAACTTTACATGAAGCGTTATACTACCAATTTTATGAGAACTACTACAAAATCAAAAAATATCTTTTTTTTATATCTAAAATAACTTTGACCAATGAAAATCAATAAGTAACTACAACGACGTATCTGTCCAATATTGTCTGTAGATTGCAGCTCCTTGTACAAAGCGTTTTTTTAAGCAGAACTTGTGAAAACGTTTGAGAGTAAATGAGAATGGCAACAACTGAAAAGGAATACTTAACTTTTAAGTTACTAGTTGCTGGAAAGTAGTGAGAACCTTTTTTGCACTTTTAACTTTTTGAGGGCTACATATTTAAAAGTCAGGGTTCTCATTAAGTGCCGGCAGCCGGCTAAAAAAACGGCTACTTGGAGGTTTGAGCTATCTACTTTTTGGGGAAAGAGGGTTTAGTGAGTGAGTGAAAGCCTGAATTTGCCTACAGCACTCGATTACAAAGCTGCATGCCTACTTTTACATGCTAGGTGTCTACTTTACAACTTAATGAGAACCCTGAAAGTTATAATTATTTTAATGTATGTTCCACCTCTATCCCACCCTGATCATGTTAAGGTTTTGGTTAAGGTTTTTTTTTTTGGCTTTTAGGTTTTTAGGCTTGTTGCAAAGGTGTTTTTGTTGTCAGTGTCGTAAGTTTGTTTTTGATTAATTATGCATCCAGCTATAAATAATGAAACAAATTCACTAGCATAAATTATATTATGAATGGTTAAATGCATAAGTTATCTCCTTGTCCTACTCACATTACACATTTTCCTATACATTCTGTGTTAAAAGGTGGCAATAACAACTGCAAAAAACCACAGCATGGCTGGAGATAACCACTGCCAACTTTCTTTCAACAAGACATCCTCAGGGATTAACTCTAACTTTCTGCCATAATTCACAAACAAATGGGTGCAACCAGCTTACTAATGATGAATGTTCATTCTACAGGGGGGTCTATACCATATTTATTATTAATGTGCACATGAAAAATGGTAACTTAATCTGAGAGCCAGACAAGAAGATTTGTAGCAATATGCAATATTATCTTTTTTATATAGCCAATGTGTGTACATGTAACCATGTTACACAATATTAGTAATATGGCATGGTAATATGTCTGAAGTTCTTCTGCAAACTGCTAGTTACATTTTTCAAGAAATCATTGAACTGGCAGCAGCAGAGGATCCATAATATGGCATTTAAGCCCTGCATTCACCCCAAATAATATTACAATAAAGCTTTTCTAATTCTACGGAAAATCAATTCCTTTGCCCCATTACATTATGTTGTAATAATAGTAAAGTTGTTGATAGTAAGTCAACTTCATTTGATTGTAGATGTCACTTGTGCACAAGTTTCCAAATCAGATTGAAAGAGAAAGTTCATTCTGTATATCAGATAGCGCTAAAAGAATTCACCAAAAAACAGTTATATATCTTGAGAACATTTTTCATTCTACAGGGCTGTAATTTAGCAGGTGCCCAGTGGCTCCTTCTGATTTACTTTCTCCTTGAATGACTAAGAAATCTTAGTTCAAAGCTTTGGGTTCCTAACAATAATATTCTAGTCATTAGAACACAGCCCCGTCCTATCTTAGCAACAAAACTTGAATGATCTTATTACTTTATTACTTAAGACAAAATAAACAGAGAACTGTCTGGGATTAATGTCTATCTGCAAAAAGGCCCAACAGATAAGAAGTAAACCACAAGATGCAAGATTGATCAAAAGGTTGTTTCCAAAAGCTAAGGAAGAAAACCAATCAAAAGAGAAGCCAAGAATTCATAGCACCAGAAATAATCAAGTAAATGTCCACTTGAGGATTGTGGTTTTGTTATTCACATGGGCAGTAAAAGCCAAAAAAACATATGATGGTAAGGGTTAGTTTTTGTTTTTACAGCTTTCATATTTCATTAAAGAGTAAACCACTGAGCATTGGAATGTGAATTTAAAGAAAACTTCTGCTTAGAGGGTGGTCAAGCTAGCACAAGCAACAATGAGTTTTCACTTGACATGTAAATATTACCTTAATCTTGTAAATACACCACTGCTTTGCAGTAACAAGAAAATGCTTGCTGGTTAAACTTATGCTTGGTGCATATAGCTTTTCCTCTTTCTTGAAGAAGTCTTTAAATAAGAATTTCAAGTCAAAATGATTAAAACTAAATTCACTTGAATTCCTACTGTCCTTTGTTACAAATTTATTATCATAATCCTTAAACATGTCACCAAAAAAATGTACATAAATCTCAAGACAAATCTCTACCTGCAATTGTCCATCACGACTATAGCAAGAACTTCTCACAAGTTACTCCTACAAGTGACTGCCAGGTTTTGACATTTTAGATTCAACCATATGAGGTTTGACCATAACTAAAAATCATGTTGACTTGAAATTCATTTTAAACTGTACCATCCACACACCATCCATCACATTTACCACTTTCCATCAACTAGTATTTATAAAAGTTTATGTTAGTATTTTAAAGGAGTATTCAAGGAGGAGCAATCACTATTTAATGTATACATCTACTATCTTTACATAAGTACTCGAGAGACAAAGCTTACACATGTACGGAATAAGTTACAATGTCCAAGATTTTATCAAACTTTATAATAATCATTTTTATCAAACAGCTGATCAAAGCCTGTATAGATTAGCACTTTTCTCTGTGACAATAACCACAATATTATTTATGAAAACTGACTAGTATAAACAAATAGAATAGAATAATTCACAACCTATGCACTAAACTACACATAAGTACTCTAAGAAATACGTAAAAAATTACATTGCAGTCAGTGAGTATGCTATTGCAAATTAGCTTTCTTTGTATTTAGACATTCTTATAGACGCAGCCAAAACTTGGAATGCCTTGAGCATTGCTTCTGACCGACATTGAACTCTTTAGGTATAGAAGCATCTCAATCTTTCCTGTGACCTGTAGATCAATCTCCCTTCAACCATGAATAATACCCTTTAAATGGCAATATTATCTTGAACACAACTTCTGCCACGGTTTGGTGCTTTTTTTTTTCTAGCTTGTCTCAGTTACTGGAGCATCAAAGACTTGAGATTGTCTTGTAATATAGTGTCCTTCACCGCATGGAAAACAAACTTGATATTTTCTGTGTCGATTGCCGTTGTAAAGTGATGGAAAAGGGCTTTAGACCTCTCTCGACGCTTGCTGTCAAACATCTGTAATATAAAGTTCTGCACATCTTCCAATCTTCGCGGTTCCCCTTGAAAAGCTGGGAAGTAGTCCTTTATATTTGCATATTTGATCTTTTCCATTAAAAGATCTGTTTTGTTGAGGAAAAGGATTATTGACACATTGGCAAAGAATTTGTTGTTGACTATAGTCTCAAAGATATTGCATGACTCCACAAGACGATTTGTTGTTCTATCCTCCATAAGAACTTGATCATATGCACTTGACGACACCAAGAAAAGAATCGAGGTTACTTCATCAAAGCACTGAAACCACTTGGCTCTTTGAGATCTCTGACCACCAACATCAACCATTTTGAATGGGATTCCCTTAATGATAAATTCATGTTCCACAATGCCCTTTGTTGCTTTCCTTGCATGAAGAGCATCTTGTCTTGTGGGCAAGTAGTCCTTTGATAAAGAACAAAGCATGAATAAAATGAATAAAAACTAACCCATGGAGTTACTTGACCAGGACGAACCCAAGTTAAATGTCACTACTCCTTTACAATATTTGACACTTTGCCAGTCAACTTTAGCTGGACAAGTATGTTACAGGGCATAATAGGCCCTTAGCAGCTAACCATTCGCGTGCTACAAAACCGTCATGATAGAGAGCAAGAGAAATGCTGGGAGAAGACAAATAAAGGAAATTACCATTTTAAAAGATGTGAGTTTTCTGTTTGTCTTGTCTCAGTGGGTACCTTGCTGTCCAACATGGTGGTTTTGTACCATGTGAATCACTAGTTGCAAAGGGCCTACTTCTTGGCTATGGATTATCACGAAAAGTTGATAAATATGGGTCATACACAGTGACTTGGAATAGGAAAAGGAACCTGATTTGTGACCTGACGCCAGAGACATCATAAAATTGCTTTGGTTACATCTGATCTACTAAGGCCAGCCTATTTTACAGAAACCTAACTTATATCTCAGGTTAATAGACCTTCCACAATGTTTGAATATATATATTTTTTTCTGTTTATAGTGAAAAACAGTTACAAGTCAGGGTTGGGCTTATGTGTACCGGTAAATAGTTTTGTTTTAATAACCAAGTTGAAAGGTGTGCCATTGCTTACAGCACATACAACTTGAGTACATAAGTAATTTTTTAACAGTATTACATTAATTTTATAAATACAGTGGGGTAGTGTATCTATAAAGCAATAAATAAGGACCAAAAGAATGTATGATTTTAAGTATTGGAAAAACTGATTTTTTTTGTTTAAATGTACAAGTTTCACAGTTACTCAACAAGAAAAGTATGAACAGCACCAACAAAGAAAGATTGATATTATTGTTTGCCAAAGTTAGTTTCCTTTTAACATTTACAACTTCTGGCCTTCTGTTCTGTTGATCTATTTGAAGTACTTGATTTCAGCTGATATGCAGAACTGCTGTCAGAGGACTCAAAAGAAAGACTAGAGCAAGAATACCAGAAAGTAAAATGTCTAATGCCTAGTCAAACCATCAGTTAAAGAGACATTGTACTTCTGGCAAGTCCTAATAGTAGGTGAAATTAATCTTGGCTGGGATCACAAAGAATTTCATTCGCAGAGAAATCACACAGAAACTTGACAATGAACTGAGTAAACAAAATTTGATCCAGGCATTCAATAAACCTAGAGCTTTCATAAGTTCTACGAGCTACTTTTTATTTTGCTATGGAAATGTTAAGTATGCAGACACACCAACAATACAATATTGGTGATTTCCTACAAAGCTTTTAAAAGCAGTACGTTTAATGCACTGCATAAGGTTGAGCACAAGTTGTAGCTTTTGTGCCATTTTTTCATCCAAATGGTACACATAAAAACATCCATTCTCTAACGAGGCAATGTACAAGATATAACCCAAAGACACAAAGCCATAGAACTTCAAAAGAGAAACATTGTGTTGATGAACTTATTGCAATCTAAATTGCTTTATCATATTAGACATGAAAATGAACGTACTAGCATCTTTCATAGCAAAACAGAGGAAATGTTTGGTATGAAACACAACTGAAAAGCAATATTCGTTGAGGGCAATGACATGCACTTTCAATTCTACATTGATTTAAACTTTATAGATCAATGTTAATAAAAATATCTTTGTATGGCCACTTTAAACACTTGCATAAGGCACTTAGCTTTTGTACCAGATAAATGAAAATCTCTTTAACATAAATACCAAGTTGATGTCGTGAAAGCTACCTTTGTTAATCATTTTCAAAAATGCTCAGCAATTTTTGAAGGGCGTGCTTTTGATGAAAAAAGGAAGTTTTGATTTTTAAGTACTTGCTCCCATTATTTAAGTATCCAAACATGCTTAAGATATCTAAAAAATTTAAAGATATGAAATAAATTTAAAAGGAAATTCTAAGTTTTTCCATGAAAATATGAAAACCGCAGACTAAAAAAGGGTAAACAATGCCAAATTTACACTCTACACTACAATGCAGTACTCTAGAAATGATCAGTCTTTTGAAATCCTTCCATCTGCGTCGAAGTTATCAGTTTATAAAATATTGATAATAATCACATTTTTACTGGGTCTGATTTAATATTTGAACAGGTCTGTTTGCTATCAAAAAAATACCAGGGCAAAAAAGGAAATTAACAACGATACATTCCTTAAAATTGGTTCTGGCTTTGTCGGCATGTTTACACTTTGAACAAGACGTAAACCTCGATTGAATGTCCTTCTAACACAATGAAAGAAAAGCAACATCAGAAGGCAAATTTATACTTACCGGACGACCAACCCGATCCAAATTGTCGAAAAAATATTTGGTTGAATCGCCCTAAGAAAAGAAAATATGATTAAAGAGAGACGAAACACGCATGGAAGAATGTCAATTTCACCCTCCCATATTGCATACGAAGTTGACTTAAATACGATACAATCAATTTCAATTTAGACTGGTGTTTCACTAAATACTTTGCTTTCTAAAAGTGAGCTAATTTCAAAAGGAACGTCTGATTTTCCAGCTGCTGCAGTTTGATCATGGGACCAAAAGGGTGGGTAAAAACAAGGAGAACGAGATCAGATCAGTTGTAGATGTATTTTGTCTTGATATCATATTAAATCGGCGGACCAATTTTTTTCCCCGATCTGTAATCCCTTGAAAGACTGCTTGCAGGCGTTGTTAATCAGAAGTAAACGATGGAGTTGCTTGCTGAAACTACACATAAAATCTGTGGAACTAGAAAAAGACAAAGAGTAGAGCCTTAATGTCCCTCGAACCTGCATTGTTGAACTTGATAATAGTCGATGGGTTCTGTGTTATGCATAATACATTGTTTGCGGTAGTAGTACATCGATCGCGAAGCCGCTTTCTAGCAAGGGCTATAAACTCTTTCTACGATACAAAAATTTAACCTCCCACAGATCATATCAACAAAGTATCAAATGCACAAGCTTACCAACTGAAATTCTCTCCGTCTGTCGAATGCATCTTGAATTCCCCTATCCCGCCATAACCGCTTCACACAATCGAAGTACCTTAAGAATAGGTCCGTGTCGATTATTTGAGGAGCTTGGAAGTTTAAAATTATTTCAGCGTACTGCTGGTTAGTAGGATATTCCCATTCTAATCTTAGCTTCCTTCGAGCGTCAGCCAAAACTTTCATGCCCTTTAGAATGTTACTGTATATGATGGGACGAAATTCATTCAAAGCATCAATGTCGAAATCCTTGCCATGGATGATGCGCATTTGCTTGAGGAACGTACTTTTTCCGCTCTCTCCGGCCCCTAAAAGTAAGACTTTAACCTGGCGACGGTATTGAACTTTCTCTTGAGCTATCTGTCTGTCTATTTTCCGCGATCTAGCTTTCTGTTCAGCCTCCTCAGGGCTGAGGCAGCACGCGTCGAAAACCATTATGGCCGACAACTGGCTGCTACAGAACCAACTGCAAAATCCACACCCACCGAAGGGCTTGTGGCCTGCGGAGAAATTAGCCTTTAATCAGCGTGTCAATTGAAGACTTCACCGGAAGGGCCCGGAAGAACACATCTTCTAACACGTTCGGAAGCCTGATTTTTCTTTGCTAATTACATTTAACAAATTTTATTCCACAGATAAGGTGAAGGAGAGACGATTGGTTGCAAAAAAAATTTTTTTTTGGAAAATCAGGCGGAGAAATTTAACCGACAAAAGTTTGGTTATTGTCACTTTCATCAGTAGGCAATTTTAGTTTTAATAATTTTTTATTTTTTTTTTTGGAGCAAGTAAGTGGAACAAACACTCGGCACTCTCACGATATGCAGAATAAAAGTAAGTTGAAAATGCTCCGTATTTTTCACCGATTTTCAAGGAACTATCGAGCAAAGTTTATGTTCATTCGGTTAGCTATAAATTCATTTGTTCCTTTTGTTACTTAATGTTTTGTATAATCGAGTCAAGCGTAGCTAAAATTACAGTTGATGTCAATATATGGTCTTGGTAACCTTCACCGTTAGTTTTATTTATTAAACTCAATTACTCATACTGTTCAGATCTGTTAACAAATAAATAACATTTTGACCCGTCTGTAATTTGACCCGTGCTACAAAATTTACGAATTTCATGGCTGTCCGTGATATGCCGGTTAATTACGATATCTGTAAGAATATTTAAATGGTATAATAAACAATTTGAACTCCTCTTGAAAACGGGATCTCGGTTAATCTCTTTGACGTAATTGAGTACATTAAAATAATTTATTCAAAAACACGATTTGGCACGTTAGGTATTTTCTTCCTCAATCTTTGACCGCTGTTTTTATCTTGGGTTTGCTGACTACAGCGTCGTAACTTAAAAAGAAAAATAACTATCCAGTTAAAGTTAGAAATACTAAAACAATCTCGAAGGGAATTTATTATCAGATTTCTTATGAAGAAAGAATTTCTATGATGGGGCTGGAGAAGATCGGGATGGTTACAGAAATGCATTGTTTATTCCATTTTGGTATTGTACCAAGAAGGGTTATTTCTTAATAATTGCATGATGTTATACAAAAACTATTTTGACATGATATTTTAGGCATTTCAGAAGCTAAATATAGCATAGTAATCTTCGCCATCATTAAATATATATATATATATATGTGTGTGTCAAACTTGTTTTGACTCCTTTCTAATTTCTCCGCTGCCTATCAACTTTCTTCTCCAATCTCTCGAGTTCCCTAATCTCTCGTTCTACGGTTGAGTCCGAAGGATTTTTTAGGGACTGAAATTTTGTTCCAAACAGAAATTTTAAGTGTGGTAAACCAGGGATGACATTTTGTTTTCTTGGTAGCCTGCGTAGCATGGCGGTTTTGGTTGGGCGCGCTACGCAGGCTATTTTCTTGGAGGAGCATGGTCAACCAGTAAATCTTTTGGGTGAGTTAAGAAACCAGACTAAACTGATCTATTTCGTGAAATCACTTTTTCATCTTCTTAATCTCGAAGTCATGGCAAATACCAGCTGGACGTGAGGGTATACTTATAATAAGACTACCTTAAGGTTTACTTTTGTGTGCACAAAAAACTAATCAGGCGTAGTGGGGGGTTCATAACTGTGGTAGGAGGCCGAGGATCCCCCGCAGGGAAAACACTCAAAATGTTCCCTTAAGGTTCGCTAAGTTATACAAGTCATAGAATATACAGTAGATTCCCGATAGCTCGAACCCTCGCTAACTCAAACCTCGCGCTAACTTTTATTTCCCCTTGATTTCCTTCATATATTTACTGTAATTTTACCCTCGGTAACTAAAACCCTCTATAACTCGAACCTCCAGCTAACTCGAGGTAATTTTCGTTTCCCCTCAGATCATTTCTATGCAATTTTACCCCCGATAACTCGAATCATGTTTTGAGTTTTTAAAACTAAAGAGTCGGGAAAAAAACAGTCTACTGGCGTCCGAAACATTGAATTTTGAATTTCCCATTGACGTGTTGTAAGCATATTTTTACTCTAGGGCAGGCTGATGTTGTTTGTTACAAATCTAATGTGAACACCTTTAATTATCAAAACAGTAAAACACATGCTCTATTTATATATTTATATTTATATAGGCTATATTTTGCTACGTTTTGTTGATATTGTAAAATCTAGAAGTATCTTTCAATTTTCACTTAACATTTCTACAAGTAAATGTGATTGAAACGTTCACTGTACAGTAAAAACTGCTTTTTTCCTTTACTTTCGGCTATTTCTTCGAGCTCCCGATAACTCGAACTTCTTTCGATTTCCCTTGAAGGTTCGAGTTATTGGGAGTCGACTGTACTGGCCAAGTCTGCACTCATGGTCTTGGATTAGAAGGCTGGTAATCGTCGCTTTTTGTTAGCGTCTTTCGGTAGATTCTGTTTTGGTAAGAGGAAGTCAATATTTACTGAAGGCTAACCATCTGGCGCCTTAACTTTGACATTAATTTCTTGTATAACCCTCCCCGGCGGCGTTGTATTCACCTGCCAGACCTGCGGAAATGTCAGTTGCGTTCAAGAAGATTTTAGATTTCAGATCTTTTATTTTTTGGGGCTATTACAAGAGGTTACTACATAGATTACAGTACATTACAAAAGCAACAACAAAAAAATGAAACAACAAATTACATAAATGAAAATCATGAAAGGTGAAATGTGCCAGTGATCAAAGGAGCTTTGGCTTTCGAGTTGGTCACTGCCACGCGCAATTAACTGGCGTAAACATTTACATAAAACTACAATCAACACACAACGGAGAAAGAAAAATTAAAGGTGCAAAAAGTCGTACTTTGATACGATTTTATATAAAAACAATAGAGATGACTATTGGGTGTGGGCAGAGAAATCAATTGAGTATTTAAAAGGTAAAGTGATCTCAAATCAACTGAGGTGCCAAGTTTTTTAATGAAGCATTTTATATTTGTTCCCTTTTAGACTGATAGATTAGGCAGTGGTACACTATTTACACTTAAAAGAATTAAAAGTATTTAATAATTCATTTTTTGTTATTAGGTTAGGTTACCTCTTTTCAGTTGTTCGCCAAAGGCGAAAAAAAAAAAAAACACAACATTCATGACCAGAGTCTCTTGAACTGGGGTTCATGAACACGCTTTCTCGCTCGTTAGGTTTTTCACAACAGTCGCGCATCCCGAACTTCTTTCATCTCTATGCTGAATCATACCGTTTTCTTTCCCAATAACACATCCCGTACCAACATTTTGGCGAAACCCGCCTCCCGAGTAGCGGTCAAATCCCGTATCCCGTCAATAAATTTTGCGTTTTCCCGAATACCGTATTATACTTGGGTCAAAGTCCCGGATCAACACTCTTCCAGACCATGAGAGACTAATTGTGCGGGGTTTGATATTGGATAAAAGGGATTTTTGACCCTTTTAATTTATCGCCTCTGTACAGGAGCCTAAAAGCTTACCAATTAAACCAACTGACACTAACAATCTTCACGGAGAATTTCCTGTCCTTGATGGACTTTTTGAGCGCTGAGAACGTTAACGCATAGATAAATGACATTATTGGCTGTCCAATTTATTGAGAGGTAAACAGGCAACCAGGCAGGAGTGTTCTTAACTCCTTCCCAGGGTTCTCGCCTACTCATCGATCCGGGAGGACGAGTAGAATAACCCTGGGTACGAGGTTGAGGAATGTTGCTCATTTGAAGACTTTGAATGCCGCGGCCAATAAACTTGATGGAAGTTTCTGCTTTGTCAAGTTTTCGAGTTTCCGTGTACCGACGGCGAGCAATTAAGTTCTCGCTCAAGGAAAAATTTCTCCTTGTCAAGAAAAACTTGTTAATGTGATTTTTAACGTTCAGCTCCGGTCAAACTCTTCATTTTAGTACAACGCCATGTAATCTTAGCTCTCATGCGTAAAGTTATTTTTGTCTTATGTTGAAGTTGAAGCAGAAATTATAGCTAGGTTTTCTCAGCAAAAGACAACCACAAGCCAATGAGTTTCACTGCGCTTGTGGTTTGTCCATATGGCGCGACAATGCCCTTTTAAAAGAAAAAGTTAGAGGAAATGTCTGAGAAAAGACACTGAAATTGTCCTAGATTCGTGCACACTAAGGCGGAGCAAAAAAATCGCGCATTATCACGACAATTGATAGAGCGAGCTCTCAATATTGTTTACATTCGTTTAAGCCCACAATTCTCCTGAAAATGAAAGATGATGTATCGTCAACACATATGTACATGAAAACAGCAAAGTTCTATCTTTCTCACCTTTTTGCTATAAACCCAAACTCTTTTTTTCGATGTAATCTTTCGTGGCCTCTCCTCCGATCCATCACACGCTCATAAACCAGCTTTTCCTCTTGCGTTGACTGCGTCATTGCACGTGCACGCCCCAATTAATGGTCACGCTTTCACGCTTGAAATTCTAGCCAATTAAAACTCACGTAAACAACCCATTTGTTTTTGTTTATTTGCCTTTAAACTGCATTTTTATTCCGTTTTTTGGTCATTGTTATTTTTGGAGATTCATTTAGCTCTCACGATAGTCTACTGAATCGGTAGGCGTCGACTTGTAGTAGTAGACTGTCTTCTATCTGAATGGAAGTTTTTTAAAAAATGACAACAACAACAACGACGACAACGACCACATTTACCGGTATTCGCAAAGAAACAAATTTTCAAGGCCCTCGATTTCTCGTTAGTACAGTGGCGAATTTACAGCTTTCCGAAAAAAAAAAAAAAGAAAGAAAGAAAAGACAAAAATAACAAATGCCTCTGGCTTGGCGAGGGAAAGGGTTTGGGCATGCTTGGAATAGGCCATTTCCGAGTTTCAAAAACTCTCAGTTTCAAAACGTTGCAAAGTGCAAAACATTTCTTTGTTTCTTGCATGAAAATTAAAAAATCATTTTCACTTCAAAAGCTTCGCACCTGGCCTCGCTTTAAGGGCCTGTTTACATGGAGGCGGGGGACCCCAGGTAGGTGAGGTAACCCGCTTAGTTTGGGTAAATCAATAACCCTCCTTTACATGCAATCTTACAACCCCGCCATCCCGGGGTGCACTTTCTCAAGATTATTGAATGGTCGCTAAGCACGTAACAAGAAAAATGCTGGCAAACCACGTGTTTTGGCCATCAGTGCTCTTCTACACTCACTTGCTGCTCTTCCTGCAACCTTCAGTGCTGTGGCTTTCTATTGTTACCTTTAATAATGATGGAAAGCCACCGCCAAGGTGAATTTTACGTGAATTTGATGTATCACGAATCCGACCCCGGCTATGCGGGTCGACCCCACCTTGACGTTTACATGGCTGGGAGGGTTACCCGGTCTGGCAGACAGGGCTACCGGCCTTGGCGGGTCACCCCACCTATCATGTAAACTTGATCAAATTAAAATGAGGGATTATATGGACAGCGCGGGTTATTCTACCTAAGAGGGTTACCTCACCTACCTGGGGTCCCTCACATCTATGTAAAGAAGCCCTAAAACTGAGGATTGGGCAACTCGAAAATGGCCTATTGACTGAGGAATAACGGAAGGCACAAGCTAGGTTTTTCTCTGCAGCAGTTTTTTTCAGGGCTGTTAGTTGACCAAGAAACAACCTCATGCTTTTCCTTCGCGCATATATACGGTTAATATATATACGGCTCCATTAGCCCTCCCCCGCGGGCTTATTTATTTCAAACACATTTGAGGGGGGGGGGGACTTAATAGGGACGGAGGGCTTATTTGACAGAGGGGGGGGGGGTAAATATAGGATTTATGGTATACAGCTATTTCGAGAAAGGTTGTCGCAAAAAAAGTGCACGCGACAATCCCAAAAGCTAATGCGGGATATGATCAGTGCACTGTTCCTAACGACTGTAGCTGTCGAACCTACTTTTGTTAATTTCTTTTAGCACTCGCAAACATATATCCATGGCCTCTCGTGCCTTTCTTTCAAATTTCTTTGTAGAAGAGTGAACTCAAACCACCCACAATACCTTTCGGGATTGTCGCGTGCACTTTTTCCGACAACCTTTCTTAGCTGTATGATTCATGCTCCTCAGCGCGTGCACGTATTCGAAGGGGCGGAAACAGTTTCTTCGGGTGAGACTCAAAACGTTACTCGCACTCCGCCCTCATCGGTTTCCTGTGAGAGAACCTATACATTACTGTAACAAAATTCTCCTATCTGATTGGCTATCGGCAGCCCTGATTTTAGCACTACAGGCGAGCGTAATCGGACACTACGTGCCAAGCCCAAGTAATTGTACTTGAATGGATTCTTTTTCTTACATATGGGCAAAAATGTTCGGGCGATTTTGTCCTTTTATTTAAGGAAAATTTTTAAACATAGCTGTAGTATGTTATGATTAAAGAATTGTTAATAGAACTTCGTGCCGTCCAATTTCATATTCGAGTGATAGGACAAATCGGTCACCCAGCATTTTGTTTTTATCAATCGTACGATTTCAGACCGAAATCCACTTACTCCACTCAGTTCCATTACTATTGTTATTATACATTGTACTCACTAGGGCCATTTACCGGAGGAAAAATAAGACGCGTCTTAAATAAGACGCGAACTGGACCATTTATACGAGCATGTCTTATCTAAGTCTTCTGTGCACTTAAACTTACTTTTAAAGTGCAAGTGATAAGTAAATATAAATTGTGATAGTTTAAAGTTAAAAGGGTCTACTTACGCCAGCAGATGTCACGCATTTGTCCAGGAGGTCTGTTATCGCCTTCTCCTTACATAATAACAAAAAATCTTTTTCCTCCGCGATGGACCAAGTGTTTCTTTTTACGTTTAACGGCGTGCTCATTGTATTTGAGCGAAGAAAAAAATAAAGCAGAATAGACAAGGAAACGAAAACGCGTTGTAATTTGTAAACAATTTTTCCCCGCCAGTGGCCTGCCAGTCCACCGCGGGGTAAGCGATAATTTTCCCGCCAAAAATTAACGCATGCGTACTATGCGTTCGCGTCTTATGTAAGACGCGAAGGTCAATTATACGAAGTTTTTCTCGTCTTAGACGCGTCTTATCTAAGAACGGGTGTTAACGGCTGTTCTAAAATAAGGCGCGTCTTAGCTAAGTCGCGTCTTATTTTAGACGAAATGTGCCGTTTATATGGAAAGTTCGCGTCTTATGTAAGACGCGTCTTATTTTCCCTCGTATAAACGGCCCTACTATCTGTCTTCTCATTGGCTAACAGCGTCAGCCTAAAGCTAATTTTGGAAATCAGCGCAACCTACAGATTAGTTGGTTATCTGCTAGCAAATAACTGACTAATCTGTAGGTTGCGTGCGCAATGTTTGATTTCCAACAGCAATGTCAATTCAGTTCCATGCGTCAGTGTCTTTGTCATTATTTTCGTCAAAACAATGTATGATAAAACAAATATCAGATTCAGTTTTTGTAATATCCGGTAAATTAAAGTCTCGGTAAGTGTTATCAGCCTCGGACTCGACCTTGATTATTCCGGATATCACAAAAACCTCATCCAATAATTGTTTATTAATTGTGCTATTTCAGTTTAACAACAAACAAGAAAACTTGTTGTGTAAAAGACTACAGGTGTACAATGTGCCTTTAATGTTTATTCGTCTAAGAGGAATAATTTACACTAGGAAAATATTGAAATCACCATTTGGCGTTTTACACCGACGGACAAATCTTCAAACACTCTTTTATAATTTCAGACCTGAGCTTATCACTGTTATGGAATTTACATGCCAAAACATGTTTAAATTATTCTATTAACTGAAACAATACAAATGTATTTAAGTGTCGCGGGCAAAGGGCTTGTTTACAGGGCTTTCGCAACCACAAGTGCAAGAGAAAGACTTGGAAACTATATTGCCTGGAATATGTACAATGCTTAGATATATATATTTTTTTCAGATTCGAATGTCAAACAATAATGCTGTGTGCTTGATGAGAGAAATCCTGCACTCCACTCTGTTATATACTTATTCGACGCAATTTTTTTTCGTCAGTTTGATCATAATTCATCCTGATCGCGTACAGCAGAAATGCTGAAAGACGAAGAAAGCCGGTTCCCAGAGTCCAGTTCCTCCTGTAGCACTCGCGCACGGGATTGGAGCACAGATATCTGCTGTCTGAGCGACTCGATTGTATCCTCAAGCTCCTGGGAATACCAACAACGGGTAAATTGTAAAAACATGGGGTTACAGGGCTCAAAAAAAGTCCCGTTCGGCTCCGGATCAAGTGGATTTTCTTGCTGGGTAAGAAACTTTCAAAGCTCACTTGCCCATATATCAATTGCAAGATCCCTAAGGGGACCTGTCAGTGACAGATCCAGACCTTCAGGTAAAGGAGGGGGGGGGGGGGGGGAGTGGGGGTGACGGTCATCCAGACCCTGAGATAAGGGGGGTCCCGGTCTCAAATTTTTTTTCCCGCCCTTTGGGCCTCAATTTGGCCAGCCACTGCATGTAGCATGTAAGGGGATATCTCGCAGCGAGAATGGAGAATGAAAGTAGTTTTCGATGAGAGAAAACTCTGCTGGGCAGCTTATCCATTAATAAGCAAACGCAATAAAATTTTACCTCTCTAAGAGAAGCTGGCATTAAACCTTTCATTTTCTCTTCGTACTGTAATCGCAGTCGAGATATCTGTGGAGCAAAATATATGAATAAATAAATAAATGAATGGATGGATAACCTTCAACTGCCTTGAATAATTTTAGAACCATAATTTAAAGGCGCATCTGGATGCTTTCCTTGTGGCATATTTCCCTGTAGTTTCCTATCGGAAAATGATCAATATGATTCTGGGGGAAAAACTTCCTACTTACCCCTCCCAGAACCCAAAGGTAATTCTAACCCTTCACTTAAGGTAAAATGTTGGGTAAGACGGGGGGGGGGGGTAAGTGGGCAGTTTTTTCAAACTGTCGAACGGTAAATCCTAATTACAACAAATCAAATAGATAAAAAACTGACTACAGTTACTGTCAAAGGTCTTATTCATACTCTTTCTTGTGAGTCGAGCTCCGTTTGTTGAACACGCTTCTCCAAATGCTTGACCATTGTCTTCTGCGTTTCCACATCTTGCTGCAAGGACTAAGGAGAAAAAGAATTCTCTTTTGAACGTTCATCATGATCAATGACAACCATCAACAGTTCCCTTGGAACACACTATACTGGCCCTGGTTTCTTGGAGAATGGTCAAATTTAATCTAGGGTTAATTAAGCTAATAAAGCGTATAAATATTATTGGTGAGCCTTTGATTGGTAACACCCAGTTAAGTTAGCCAAAATAAGAAGAAAACGGTGTATAAAACAGAAAACAACCGGAGTTTAACATTTAAAGTCTGAGTTAGCTCTAATCGGCCTACGAGCAACTGCGTAGCAGACAATCCTTGCATGAGCGAACCAATAATAAGTGCTGGGCCAAAACAAAAAAAAAATATGGGAAGGGTGGTTGAGGAGAAATTGGTAACGCAACCGCCAACCTCCACACCACCCTTCCTTCCTTGCGTTCTGGTGGTTTCTTTCAGCCTACGTCAGAACGAATCCGGTTAGAAAATATGCCGTTTCAAAAATGTCCGGATTCATGTGGACTTGGCGTTACTTAGCCTCCCACACAGACGTTCTTAGGGGTCCGTCACGCGTTTCCACGTGACGAACCCCTAAGAACGTCTTTGTGGGATGCTAGGAGTTACTAAGTTTACTATGTTACCATTGTTACGAAAGATAGCGACAGTGAAACATATTAAAGTTTCAAACAACAATAACACCAGGAACAAATTAATTCCACATCACAAACCTTAACAACTGTAGAATGATGCTTTTTCACCGATGCTTTCTCGTCTTCGTGTTTAGCTGTGGTTTGAGCAAGTTTCTTTTCTAAGCTTGTTTTTGTCCTGCAAGAACGTTTAGTCCCAGTTAGTTAAAAGTAAGGTGTCTTTTAGAATGTGTTCTGGTACTTAGCAATTAAGTAAGCTTAAAAGCATGGTCTCGAGGGATGGGAGCAGGAGGCTTTCCTTCCCCCACACTGACTTCTTCAGAGAATCGAACTCCTAGGGGATATCCAATTTGAAAACTATGGAGTAAGAGGAGTTATAAATTCTTGGTTTAGATCATATCTTTCAGATCGCCAACAGTCGATTGAAATAGGCAAATGCATATCTGAGACTGAAACGATCGTATGTGGAGTGCCTCAAGGCCCTGCACTTGGGCCCTTGCTTTTCTAATTATATATTAATGACATCCATAAATCTTTCAAGAAATTTACTTTTTATCTATTCGCAGTTGATACAAGTCTAATCTATGCAAATGACAATATTACAGATGAAGGACTGTTAAATATTTGGGTATAATGATTGATTCTGGACTTTCATGGAAGCATCATAATGACTTTATCTATCACAAAATTGGTAGATCGGTTGGAACTATCGCTAAAATGAGGCATTACATTCCACGGCATCTTCTTTGAATTGATATCATGCACCTTATGTAAATTATGGTATCTGCGCATGTGGGCAACTGTCCACAGACCTACCTCAATAAGTTACTTGTACTGCAAAAAACGTGCGCTGCTTTTGATATATTTTGCTAAACCCAGAGACCGTGCAAGTCCTTTTTTTATTGAATCAAACTACCTTCCTCTACAGTCTTTGTTCTTTCCAAAGTTAATTTATTTAATGTATGACGTCCATGCTAAGACAGTTCTGATTGCCTGATAACCAACGGTCCTCTTACTGAACCTAAATAAGCTTAAACAACGGTTCACTTCAGATCACGTTTAAAAACTTGACACGGCACGTATCTTACCGAGCAATTTCTTCTTTTAATTTCTTTATTTCGTCTTCTAGGGTTTCTATAACCTGCGGTAAAAAACAAAGCAGCAAATATATCTTTTGAAACAACACATAATTTATGTAAACTTGATAAACAAGAGGAACTGATGTCTGCGCTGAGGTTTATATGTGCCTAGCACATACTCTAAGCCATTAAAAATAGCACACGAGCAACCGTAATTTCTCTATTTTCAGTTGAAGTGATTTATACTAAAGAATAAATTATGCAATCTAGGGCTGTAAATTTAAAAGTATTGCTCGCCTAAATATCCCAAAATGTGTCTTGATCGGACATAACACCATCAATGATAAATTTTGCAATCATGTTTGTACTCACAGCCCACCAACCTTTCTCTGTTAACTGGAATTTCCAAACCTTCAACAGAGCACCCTCGCTTTGCTGAGAAGAATAGTATATGGGTGTGTTGTGCGTAAAAAAGAGCGGAGCTCGCAGCTCGGAGGTTGAATCGCCACCACAAAAAAGTAAAAACAAAAGTTAAGGGAGGTCTGTACTTGTCTACTTTGACATGTTAAAAAAAAGGTAAATGCTCTGACCTTTTGTCCTTTGGTGGATCTGCCAACGTATTCTTCTTCCATCTGTTTCATTCTGTTGTTTGTCTAAACAGAAGGAAAAATTCCATTAATCATATCGTGCTAGGGAGGATTTATCATTATCACCTTTGAAAAAAATTTAACTACAAAACAAACCTTCGTTACCACTCTTCAGGCGGTTCTAGAAAAAATACGAGTACCCAGGCTTATTAAGAACGTCTAGAAAATCAATATTATTTTCCGCCTTACCTTTTCTAAAATCTGTTCCATCTCCGTGCTGTGTTCACGTTGCAACTGTAATTTTTGCTGTTCCAGCTGGCTCTTGAATTTTACTTGCTGTTCAAAACAAAGAGAGTTGGTAATCATCAAAAAGCCTTCTTCACATCGAAGACCCGGCGACGGATACTGGGAAATGTCTATTACAGTACACTATTTTGTTATGAAAAAAAAAAAGGCCAGATCGTAATTGCAAAGGAACCTCTTAGTACCGTAAATCCTCTAATAAGCCCCGGGGGGGCATATTTATTTCAAGCCCATTTGACGGGGAGGGCGGGGAGAGGGGGGGGGGTTTAATAGAGACGGGGGACATATTTAATTTAGCAAAGACGATGGTATCAATTTTCCAAAAAGAACCAAAATACAAAGTGGAAAAGCTCAAGTACAAGAGGAGGTCATGCAGCCGAGGATCAAAAACAATTCCGAACTTCCAGTTGGTGAATAAACCATGCATCGCGGATCAGTCCACACGAAGTTTTACAGTCCGGTGATTGATTAATACAGTCTATCATTTATTACTGAAGAATAATAAGGGGGAGGGGAGAGGGGCTTATTAACTTTATTTTTCTGAAAAGGGGCCGTTATGGGGGCTTACTGGAGAGAGGGGGCTTAAACAGAGGATTTACGGTATACCTCGAATGCTATTTGAAAGAAAAACCGCTTGATACGCTGATGGAGAACTTGAATGAGGCCAAATAAAAATGCACAGCTCACCATGTTTTCTTCCTGTCTCTTGTAGTTTTGTTTCTCCTCTTCTCTCATCAGGCTTAGTTCCATCAACTGAGTCTTGTGGGTGGAATTCGCTTGAATAATCTGCCACCAAACATGGTGAGTAACCGTTAAAGGATACAGAGGAACCTCGATACAACGAAAGGCCAGGGAATGGCCAAATTTGTTCGCTATAACGAAGTTCTCTTCCATATATTTTACAATTACTGGGGTAAAGAGAATCGTTCGCTTTTATACCGAGGACTTCGTTATATAGTGGTTCGTTATATCGAGGTTCCACTGTATTTGAAATACAAGAGTGTTTAAGTTTCACGTATACGGCAAACATCAGATTCAAGTTAAGAATTTCTCAAAATAGAAAATAAGCAGATAAAAACAGCTCCAAATAATTCTTATAGATAAATAATTGCGTGAAACTGCTAAATCATGTGTAGAAATAATGAACTGTAAACGACAAGTAAAGCAGAAACTTGGTCACGTGGCACAAATTCGCGTTTGCCGTTTGACGTAAACGTGATGCTTAACCTCTCCACATGATCAAACCTCCCTTACCCACCCACCATGAGGACAGAGAGAGGAAAGTTGCCGTTGTGGGGACCTAGGAATAGAAACCTTTAGATTCGAGGACCTGAACGACTACGAGTACGAGATTTGATTTTAAAGTTTTTCCGCGTATTGTCAAAAAATAGACTTCCCGGAATTCTTCATTGTACTTTTTTTCACTAGAAAAGTTAGCACTGTTATCGTTATTGAAGGAGGTTGAGCCCTCTCCCGATTGCAAAATGCTAAAACTTCTAACATTTGATAACTTGTTCCCGCCACTACGACACTCTCGCTAAAACTCGTAGTAGAATGACGACGGCTACCACGTTTTCCCGCCAAAATGACGCTGCCTCAAGCGCGAGCACTACTTACTGTTGAGAAAATCTAGTACTCTTAGTCGTTCTCGTCTTTTAATGTAAATGTTACAAAAAGATTAAGGGAATGGCACTCTGCCAGCAGAGCCTTTCTTTCACTTGCTCGATTTTGGCGTACTTGCGAGAAAGACTTACCTCTTCTCGTAACTCTCTCACTTGCTGCTCTAACTCAGCAATAGTCTGCCAAGAAGTGAAAAAATTCAATCAGTAAAAACCCAGTTGAACCTCCCGATAATTTGAAGCAAAACTGGCCTCCCTCCCCCAGTCAACCACAGTATTCTTAACTCCCCCTTCCGACAATTCGGACCAATTTCCTTCTCCCGAGGAGATTAGAAACATCAGAATTGCAGTGTACACACGTAACACCGCAATTAGAAGTCCGCCTGCATCCTGGTAAAATGAGACAAAATATAAAGTTTAAAAGCTTAGCCTGAGTAGCCGGTGGTTTTGTTTGGTGAGCGCGCAAATGAGCTAAATGAGCGGTGAAACCGCGAGATTAAAAGCTCAGTACTTTTGAACTCGTTAAATACCTTGGCATCTTTTGTTGTCCTGTTCCGGGCTTGATTTTCGTGTTCCAACATTTTCTGGCGAAGCTTTTCCAGTTGCATTTCCTAAAAGAAAGTATCAAACAAAAAAACAATGTGCCTTCTTGGTATCTCCCCTTAGAAAGAGAAGTCACTGAAAGCCAACGAAAATAAACCACCTGTTTCTCAGGCCCAAGATGTTTAAACGGTGCGTTGGATAAATCTATCCACCGGATAAATCTCTATCTGTTGGACAACGCAATTGGTTTTCCTGATACTGATCTATTCGGTGAGGGCGCTATCCAACTGAGGCCATACTTTCCCTTCGCCCTTAAAAAACCGGCGCCTGCGAGTTTGAGGAAAGAAATCTGATGAAAATTAAACAAAGGTCTTTCAAGACGGCGGTTCTAACCGAGGACAGCAACAAGTCTGCGTCAAAATGAACTAGTTCTACTGGGCTTATACTCTGTTTCAACCGATTTGGAAACAGAGTATAAGCCTGATGTAGTTGTTTCAACAAATACGGAGTCTCATCTGACATCAGTGAAATGAGTATCCTTCTGCTAAACCCATGGAGTATTAGTTGTTGATGTTTTTTATTCTACCTTTCCTTGTTCGTGTTCCTTTAATAACGAATCTCTTTCTATCTGATGAGCCCTGAGGGTCTGTGCTTTCTCCTGCTCGTGTCTAATACTTATTTCTGCAACCTGAGAAAAAAAGGAAAAGTATGGATGTTAGTAAGTAAGCAAGTTAGCAAGTATAGCAGTAGATAAACTCGGTTCAGAACAGACGAGTTAAGTGTTTCCGTCACGAGCACACAATCAGCTAGAGATCAACACAAATTTTGCTACAATACTGGACAAAACTACTTGAGAGCATTTTTTCGTTAATACGCACTACCTTATACAACAAAACCATTTCCAAATCAACTGCTTTGCATAAAGAAAACTCTCTTCCCCAGTTCAACGTTGCTTACTTCGAACGCCTAGGGATGAGGGGGGAGGGGGAGGGAAGAATCGCCACGGCTACGATGTTTAGAAAAATGCTCTCTAAGTATGCAATTTTAGCAAGAGTTTTGTCCAAGATTGTACGTATCTATGGTCCTGTATGAGTGAATTAAAAAAATTGTTACCTTTTGTTTACTCGACGGTTGAGGACTACTGCAATTCTAATAATCATTACGTGCTTTTCTTTCAGAGTTCATGGTAAGGAAACACGATGAATGTTTTTCACAACTTAAGGACAAAATTGACATACAAAAAAGTGTACCTCTTTTTCATGCTTGATTTTGAGGTCATCTAGTTGGCGGCTAAATTCCTTTGCCTGCTTTTCCCGAAGATTCTTAGAACGAGCCAGGTCTTCTTCAACTTTCTCCATCTGCAGAATAATAATAGTTGATCATCGGAAGGAGACCTCATCCCCCCGCTTTCCTCAATAATTAACCAACTATCCCCAGATGAGAAAGCAAATTTCTGTGGACGAGGCACAGTCAGTGCTCAGGGTTTATTCTAGAAATTGGCCAATGAGGGTCAAATGGACCCCCTTCTGTAATTTTAGGGGGCCCTTTTTCAAGAAAGGGGTCCAAGAAAGGGGGTCCCCCAAAGCTATTTGAACTTGTTGGTACAGACTGTTCCATGAGAAAACGAACGTTTATTGAAATAATCACTTAAAGACCCGCAAGTACTGAACATGAAGTTCAAATGACTCGAATGCTTTAACGTAAATGAAAAGCTTCTTTCAAAAAAATAGTGCTTATCCTTGGGTTTAATTTTTTTGCGCCCCATTTGACGCGGCAACGTAAATTTTATGCGGCTTTTTTTTCCAAATTGCGGAAATCCCGCAAGGCCTCGCTCTAGAATAAACCCTGAGTGCCCAGTGCTGAATGGTGACAACATATCGATAGTGATTGTCTGGCAGATTGACTGACCGCTAAACGAGTGACTGACAGCGGAATAAGCTTTACCTGTGCTTTCATCTCGTCGAACATTCTTCCTGAGTTTCTCTCTACTTGACTTTTAAAATCCTCCAGCGCTAGTTCAGCCTGCTGAGCTTGCTGTTTTTGAACTTCAGAAAGCTTTTGTACTTGATCGTCACGTTCCCTTTAGAAAAAAAAAACGATTATTTAGCACCATGTGAACGTGCATGCTCAAGTCAAACGCTTATGAAGTGTTGATGCCTGAACATTTCCGTTTCTTTTCTTTTAGTTTTCTACCCTTTTGTACCAAAAATGTTTGATGTGTCGGTTGCTTTGAAACCCAAAAGATAACGGTCTGAGAACCAAACCTGAACCGACTATTGCCAAAGCTAAAAATCGCATATCATCAGTTCGCAAGACTGAAAAAATTTCAAGGATGACTTCTGAGAGATGTGGTTTATGCACAAGATGTGTCTGAGGGGATCAAAGTCACACCCTATTTCATACCTTCCTCGGCGCTCTTAGACTATTTCAGGGTTCTGATTATCGCAATACGATTTGTGTGGGGTATGATAAGAACGAAGGCTACTTTATGCAGGTTTCACGCTCCATAAAATAGAGAGGATGCCAAAATCTAAGTAATAATTAAGGAATCCTAAATTCCTCATAGCAAAACAACAACAACAACAACAACAACAACAAAGAACATTTGCATTCACATGGCGAGCTTACTTCAGAGCTGCCTCCAACTTTCTAATACGCTTCTCGGACTCTTCTTCACCCTGATTTAGCTCTGCCTGAATCCCCCGAATCTGAAAAAGGAACAAAGAAATATCTAGCCTTCGAAAAAGCTCTCTCCATTTGGAGTTTATTCCTCGAGAACAGCATGTTCAGCATTGTAACTAAGGTCGCTCACCTTTTTCTCGTGAAGGTGCTCTAAGTTTAATTTCTCTTGTTTGTGCGCGGCTTCGAGTTCCTGTTAATATAAAAGCATCAAAACTGCTATAACCAAATACACTTCCTGTAAGCGCTAGAATGTCAATGACTCCCCTTCTAGTCACAAAAGCGTCTATTACGTCACGTTATCAAATGAGAAAAAATGTCTAAGGCGTGGTCAATCGGAGAAAAAAATAGGGTCCTGAAGTTCCTTTTGTGGACGATGGCCGCTTTGGATGGCTGTGCAGTGTGAAAGAGAAGGGAACTGGGGCCGAACTGCGTCGCGCAATTGTTTGTGGGAAAGTTACTGGGAACATGCAGGTTAGTCCCTAGTAATAGTCCCAGAAGTCTTTGCAACAGTCAACTCGGCCCAGTTTCCCTCTTGTTTCCAAAGTGGCGCATGTTTAGACATAATTAAAGATAACTATAAAACCTGCTGCTGGGACAGCGGTAACTCAAATCAAATCCTTACCCTAAGCTGTCTCTGGCGTTGAAACTCAGTATCTTGGAGTGCCTGTTTCAGCTGGGTAACCTGTGACTCCAATTCCGCTATCGTGTCTGTCGCCTAAATGTACACAGATCATAAAATCACTCACGAAATTTCTTACAAAAAGGAGAGGAACATTGCCAGTTACCTCTCGTACAAAATCAAAAAAATTTACGATGCAGATAAATGCAAGATAGATTTTGAAGTCACGAGGAAGGAGATACTACACATTCCAAAAGTCAGCAAAGAATGAGGCTGCCAGCGCATGAGGCGGTTCATCGTAATTGAAACTTGCATTTCATATAGGTTAGCTGGTGGTTTTTATTCACCAAGTCTGTTAGAGTTTCTTCTTTCAATCACCCCTCTCAACCCTTTTTTCATTGTGACAGGTGCTCTAAACAAGTTTTGAAAATTTTTCCAAACATAATTGTTGCCAAGGTTGCAGGGTTCTATCTAAGGTATTTGAGGGGTAGAAGCTTCCCCGCAAAATGCCCAGCTTCCCCTAAAAAATATTGTTATCATTGCAGTATATAATAAGTATATAACTATATCGGAAAAATCATCCAGACGCGACGAGGTGAGTGCACATGACGTAAGTATTCCCCGTCTAAGGACACAATCGTGTCTCAAAATGCACCAGATTGCATCTCAGCGCATATTCATTTCAAAAAACTTCCCGTAGGAGCATGTCCCCGGATCCCCCTAGGAAGCTCGTGGCCTTCCGCCACTTGGGACTTCTCCCCCAAACGATAAATCCTAGATAGAACCCTGGCTTGCCACACAATGCCGTTTTCTTTCTGTTCCCGTCCGGTTGCGTAAGTTCATTAATATAAAACGGACAGATACCTTGGCAATGGCTCCTGCATGCTGTTGTTTCATTCCTTCCATGCTGGCATCCGTTTTCTTGTTTAACTGTTTGATTACTGCTTTGTGTTCATTGATTGCAGAAGAATGGTCTCGCTCCATTTTTGCCAGGCTAAAAAGCAAACATACAAGACTCTTTTAATCTTATTTGGTATTAGATAAACTAGTTCTAACCTGCCAGTATCTGTTCCTGGTATCCATACAGCGATGAGAACCATGAGGAAGGTTGGATTGTCACCACACTGTGAGATCGATCACAGGCGGCCCAAACTCAGTACGTTGAAATGTCATATTCTATTGAGCGGTTCATCCCTGCCAAGGCTGCATAATTAAGTACCAAACGACCTCTCTCCCCCGCCCAGCCCCTCATTTTAGCTTGAAAATGACTTAGAGAGTCCCACCGCCAGGAATATTCCAAGTTTTAATTTTGTTTTTGAAGAAAAGAAAAAAAACAAAATTTTGAGTGTCACTGTTGGCTATGTGTACGTCTCCTGCTGGGTTCTTCAGTCCCGTCATCCCGATGCAAACTTTGGCTCAATCCCTTAATGTTATTTTGGGCATCCCCATCCCGTGCATACTTTCAATCCCGAATCCCGGACCCCAAAAAATCGATCAAGGACCCTCTTGTAGGATACCATGATTGATACCAAATTTGGCCAGAAATGTATGCAGACTACGACTAAAAGAACATTCAACAGAAACTAGGAAATAATGTGCTAAATATTTTGATAGATACAGAAAACAAAAAACTGTTTAGAGGCAAATGTAATTACGTTGTCTTGGCTTCTTGTAATTCACTGGACAGGGAGGATGCCTGTTGTTCAAGTTCTTCCTAAAAAAAAGCAGCAAAGTGAATCATTAGGTTAAAACTGTCATTCACTGAGTCAGGTGAAGGTTTCAGGACCCTTCCCCTTCTCCAATAGTTTCTTCTTCTGAATTTCATCTTAACTTTCACGATCTTGTGTATATTTTAGTCTCTTTCTATATCAGTTTTAATACATTTTTATGACTTGAGTTTATAATAACCAGAATAAGTGTAACTATTTTAAATTTTTATTTATATAAATTTTTATTTTTCTTTCACATAATCTATTTTTTGAGGGCCACTGGGTCATCAGTTGTTAAAACTGCCATGTGCCACCTTCGTTAACGAAAGTCACCATCTATCTTTATCTATCTATGTAAATTTGCCTGCGCTTTTGCATGTGACCCTCACTTGATGTAAAAAGTATTGTCATTTGCTAATGAATTTTGCTTTGTTTTCTGCTTCTAATTGGTGTAGACTAACCAGATTGATTGAAAAGCTAGAAATTCAGTTTGGGTTGACTATTAAGGAAGACTGGAGATCACCATTGTAAGAGGAAAATACATTCTAATTGTTTGCATTGACTGTCTATAGGCAATAGCATGTCCATAGCTACCCCAGCTGAAAGGCGGACATATGGTTGACCTATGAAGTTTTCTAATACAGAAAATGATGTTACTATCTTCATGGCCACGATTTGACAGGCCTCCAGTATAATTTCAAATGAATTAATTAGCACCAGAATGCACCTAAAATAGGTTTTACAAGACAGGATAACCACAACAGAGGGGCCAGTATGTACTGCGGGCCCTCAAGTGACAACAACAAGTGCCACAGTAATGATTTTTGTTACCTTTTCCTTTGCAAGCTTGGATCGTGAGCTTTGAAGACCTTCTGATTCTTGAGTAAGTTGTTGAACTCTTGTTTCCAACTCCTGAATTACAAGCCTCTAAAGAACAGCAATCACAATGAGTGTCAGATACTGCCTTCTAGCATTTATCAAAAATTTCATCTAGAAGAACTGGATTCCTTGAGAAAGTACTGTCACCTAATCTTCTAACAACTGATACCTCTACAAAAGTCAGGATCAACAAATTTAAATAAACATTTCAAGTAACAAATCCCCATTGCCCAGAGGCAAACCAGTTGGCTATAGGCAAGCATAGCCGAGGATTTAAACTCGCGACTACTATGAATTAATCCTGCTAGCGGTCAGGGGGGGACTTGAACTTGGGGCCTCTGGATTGCCACACCAGTGCTCTAACCACTCGGTCACACTGCCTCCCCAAACCTTGTCTTCCTCGCTCCCATGGGTTTTTATATTTATTTTGCAAATATGCTTAGTACAATGCATGTTTCACTTACTGTGGCTGCATTTTGCTGATTGTATTCAGTCTCCATTTTTTGCAGTCTCTGATTTGTTTCGTCCAGTAATTCCTGGATATTCTGTGTGTGTTGCTTTTGCATCTCAAACTTCTCTTGCTCAAACTCTGCTATCTTGTCATTCAACTGAATTAAGGCCACAAGAAAACAATAACCTTGTCATTCCCTTTGAAATGGGTGTTGGGCAGTTAAAAGAGAATGAGATTTTCTCAATACTAAGTTGTGTGTACAATTCTCCTTGTTCTCAACAAAACATCTAACTAAGATAATAAGTAGGTATAAAGAGGTACTGACCTTTTTTTCAAAGCCATGCTGTGCTGTTTCACCACTCTGCTCAGCCAGAGTCTTGAGTTCAGCTATTTGTTGATCTCTCTGCTCCTTCATTGTTTGTGCTTCTCTGACGAGCTGAGAAACTGAATACAAGAAGCACTCTTCCTTTGTAATGTGTTCATTCACTTAGAATGAATAAGGCCCTCTTGATGATAAATTCAAGAAAGTGATGGCTTTGAAATGGGAACACAAGAAACAGATACTGGTGATGAACAACTGTACTTGCAAAGAGATTTGAAAAATTTCTTTCAGCTCTCAGCATACCAGTCTGTGCACATACGTTTTTTTCTTTCCTCACCCCCCCCCCCAAAGAAATTTGGAGAGTGAGTGCAATATTTACACCCCCTCCCCCACCCCATGGAACTAGCAGTGAATATATCCCCCATGGTTTTCATTTTCATACGTGCTCTCAACTAAGGAGAAAATAGAGGATCTGTGAACAGCTATCAACAAGCACAACATTCTGTGTCCTCAATAATCTATTATCAATGGTATAAAAACCTCCATAGAGAATGGAGAAATATTGCACTCCATTTTGCAACAAGCATTGCCCTCCCTTATTTAGTGGGTATATGATTAAAGTCCCAACATCCTGACAAAGCAATAATAATTCTTATTTCACTGAATTTCATCAAGTGACTATATAACATACAGCATTAGGTTGTTACTTGCGCAAAACATTCCTAGTGAATGTCTTTTTGCTGTCTACTTTTCCTCCAACTTACAGTTTAACTACTGTTGGCCAAAGAGTTGCCAAGACAGAATTGTGCTACTAAATGAGGTGCTTCTCATTTCTTTTGGATCTTGGAGAGAAGGGAAGTGGGTAAAACGTTTTTCTTAAATTATTGTTACCTTTTCTTTCCTGTTTCTTAGCAGCTGCTTCCATTTCAGTTATCTTGTTTCTGTAGTGCGATTTCACTTCCTCTAATTCCATGTTCTTTCTGTCTAAAATCTACAAAAAAGAAACATATCCTTGATATCTAAGAGTTAGACACAATTACTTTCTCAAAATGATGACTCACTGACACCTTACAGCATTCTGACACCCACAAAATAACTGGAAAAAGGATAAAGGTACAGTTTTTAAAATGTCTTAATTTTACAAACTTACAGCAACATTTTTAGTCTTGACCTATTATCAACTTTTTGCTACTTGAATTACCTTTTGGACAGCAACATCATGTTGCTGTTGAAGCTTAAGCTTATCTTCATGGTACTTTGCCTCAACCATTTTCGTTCTTAGCTCAATCTGAAGAAACAGCAGTTAAAAAAGAAGTACATCGAATAAATAAATAAAGACGAGAATGAATACTACATTAATTTAAAGGAAAGGGACAGGTAAACAACTTAAACTGAACGTTGTTAACAAAAACTCAGAGAGGGGAGCATGTCACGCAACAGTTTCAAAAAGGTTTTAACTAATTGATCTTGAGAGGACAATATTTAGACGGTTTAAAAAATATTGGTCTCACTAGAAGGCTACAACTATATGTGAAGCATCTAATATCATTTAAACTCAAACTCTGCCTACTTTCTGTCATGAGCAACATAAGAAGAGAAAAGACACTAATTTTTTGTTTTGTTTCATTTCTAACTTTGAAACCAAGTTGATGGATTATTATATAAATATTAAATTGCTTCAGTCTTAATGTTGAAGCCAATTTATTATGTTAAAAATGTAAAAGTGCTTGTTATAGCTTGTTCATTATTTTATTTCTGTGCACTGGTTGTTACATGTACCTCTCTGTCACTTGATCGACTAAAACTATGGTCATCTCTGAAAGTTCCATTGATAGATGATAGACCTTTAGAAGACAACAAAAGAAAACAATTTAAAAAAAGAGAAAAAGAGCCTGAAAACAAAGGGTGCAAAAATCCCATTAATTATTAAGCTACTTATGCCACTGGGACGGGGTCCTTAACTTTAGAGTGCAACAATGGAAGGACATGTTCTGGATGGTACAATGAAAGATGTGAAACAAGAAAACTACCTAAAGTGTAGCAATAAAGGGAGAGGTAAGTGTTAGTCATGTTACATATATTAGACACAGTTTTACAACAGACCTGTCTTTGGTACTGAAAAAAGAACCCACCTTTTGTGAAGCCATTGTAGTGGTTTGTTTTTGATGGCTAAATGAAAATAAAAAAATAACAAAAAATTAATGTGGTTATCAAAAGAAGAAGTACCAAAACAAAGGGACATGTAGCCATAAACTATTGGCTTCAAACCTTTTTTAAAAGAGGTTAAAGGTTATGCATCTATTTATTTTGAACTTCCAAGAATGTAACTTCAGAACAAATTTAAATCGGCTCCACTCCCATATACTCTCCTATTCATTCATCCTCCCCCCCACCTCCCCCAGCACCCCCATGTCTTCATACTTACAGGAGATGTAGAGGGATATCCTGAATCAGTGTGCTGGTACTCTGAAGGACTTCGACGAGGTGGTGGAGAAATCCGACCCCCATATCTTGACTCTAGAATATCTTCGGATGGATAACCTACTGAATGACGTCCCTTGTACTGTTTTTCTTCGAGGACCTGATCCAAACCTGGAGCCACTTCATAGCCATTTTTCTCCTCTCTGCTAGTGCTGTAAGTTGTGGACCGTGGTTGAGGAATGGGATTTACGCCATTTGTGGTTGGAAGCTCCCTGAAACAGGAATACAAAAAAATGACATATTGCTCTTCTTAAAACTTACAGGATGGTATTCTTTATTTATTGTTGAATAAAATAATGAAACTAAGGGATTCGGGAAAAATAAAGTAATAAATGCACTGAACTGGCATTGAAAATTTAGGTTTTAATCCTAAGTGTTATATTTAGGGTTTTTTGTGTAGGGAGAAGAATGAACCCGGCAACATGTATGCCTTGTATATACATGTGTTAATATCATCACACCTTCTTGGATGAAGAGGAATGCTGCCAGATGTATCAGAATATATACTTCCTAAAATAAAAAAGACAAACCAGGTTAAAACTTTAATGCTGGGAAGTACTAGATTCCATAACACAGTTGTACCTCATATTATTGTGAGCAAAGAAGCTCTTAATATACATACTCTGCCATAAATGAAACACACAATAATGGAAAGATAAACTCTATACCTGAGGAACTAGCAATCTCTCTGAGCCAGTCAGGGGGTTGATGACCAAACTCCTGGAAATTATGCAATTTTTTTTAAACAAAAATCAGTACTGATAAAGGTATCCATTATATAAACTACCATGAGTATGGGCAAAATTAAACGTTGATAATCAGTTCTCAACTCAATGTACATGTACCAGACTTTTTTAGGGTTCAAATTTTCCTTTGCTCAAAAGTTATTGTCCATTCTAGAGAAACTGATTTCAGAGGAAGAAAATGAAATTAACATGGTTTGAAAACCATTTACTTTTAACTAGTAGGAAAATTTTGAACCACAACATATACATGTGTTGACAATAAGAAACAGAACAAAGTAATGTAAATAAAATATCATAATTATTACCTCTTCAAGTTCCACAGTGGCACTTTTTCTACTTACAGGTTCATCAAGATATATGGACTGCAACAAAAAGAATGAGATTTTGCACCAATTTACTTATTCTTATATACTCAAATTTGACATGCACTATTGACCAGATGACCCTTTGTACAAAACTGTCTGGCAACAAAAAATTGCACTTGGCTCCACTGGAAGCACAACTTACTACTTTGTTACCCTTAATATAGTTTGAATTATTGAAGAGGAGAGTGGAGTCAGGCTCTCAGTGACTCCTGATCTACATGCAATCCCACATTCTTCCCTTGATTACCAAGCTTTTGATTCTCACCTCTTTCTGTCTCCTAAGGTTTACAGCATAGGAGATAAAAGAATATTGAGAATCAACCTTGAGTCCCAAGCAAAACTGTTGGGACACTTCACTGTCTTCTTACCCTCCTAATGTTGGTGTGCAAGATTTGGTGAGTTAACTGCGATACACAACATTGGGAGGACAATAAAAAAAAACAGCATTTGGCGGAAGTGTCCCAACTATTTCTGTCTGAGACTGTAGGTAAGAACCATTTCAACCTAAGTTTCATTTTAACTAGAATATGTACATGTTGTATATTTTATACCATATAAGATGGCAGTGGCTGAAGTGGTCCCGCCTCTGGTCTTCTAGTAAAAGGATCTTCTAAAAGGCCACGCTTTACCATATGAAGCAACAACTGTGCGTACAGGTTACGATTTTTTCTGTGTGAGGAAGATCGAGAAATGTCAATACTCATGTTTTAGGTCATATACAGTGTACAAGGCTATGCTTTAGGAAAAAATGTAGTGAGCCAAAGGTCTGAATCTAAGAAATTTTGGGTCGGTTATTTAAACAAAGTCTAACTTAGACCACGGTTTAGGAAATCTTTGGACCTCCAGATCTCTTCCCTAGCAGGTTGTTTTAAGAAGACAAGTAGTGCTTTCTATTCTACGCCATAAACACAAAACATGTTTTAATAAAGGTATTTGGCTAACTGAAAATTGCTTGGAATGTGGTTTTGTTAAACACCAGCTAAACTCTGTTTAAATATCTGGCCCTTAGGGTCTCCACAGTAGGGAGCCTATAGTAAGCAAGTAAGGCAATAAGGGCAGTAATTTGCCCAATATCAGTCTGAATATTAAAATAGTTGTTTTAGCTCTAGATAGAGTAGAACCTTATTAACTGAAATTCCCAAGGGGCATAAAAAGTTCAACTTAGCAGGAGTTTCAGCTGGTAGTTAAAATTTACTGAAAATTGATTTGAAAGGAGACTGGTTTGAGTAAACTTTTTCAAGATTTTGGGTTTAACTTCTGCTTTGTGACTGCAAGTTATCCCTATCCAGGACAGTTTCATGCAGACATTAACAATCAAAGCTAGGTTTTGATATTAAGTGTTTCTGTCTACTTACCTTCCGCTTGTGCCTGGTCCAGGAGGTTCACAAAGCTTTTTGATCCATAATGCCACTCTTTGTCTCTCTGTTACAATGAATGTTTCAACTGTTATTAAGCTTCATTATACATTTTAAGAAACTCTGTTTTAGGACAAAGGAAGGATCTCCGTCAATGATTCTGCTGATATTAGCATGTCTCCTACACAAATCTCATCATTTCTTTAGTTGATTAAACAGTTAAACCCATACACTGTTCTTGTGATACTATATGCTTGTGATTTGATTGGACCGAAGATTAACCAATCTCTTCTTTTTTCATAATTCAATAATATATTATTATTTCCTTCCTGTGTGATTACAAGTAGTACTGCACTTCAAGAAACTAACATGGTTACAGATTGTGCGCATACAAGTCCCTGTCTAGACAAACTTCTAATGTGCCCAGCCCAGACGATATCTTAAAATCAATAATTTTATTTAAGCCTAAGTCAGATTTACAGTTAGAATTAATACTGAGCTGGATTCTGCTTATCTTTTTGCAAAGCCTTTTATTAACCAGAAAGGAATTGAACTAACAATCAAAATTCTCGGTTCAAATGAAGATTGACAGTTATAAGTAGACGACTCATTAGGAATAAGGCCTGGATAATTGCTTACATCAGCTAACAGTTCCCAGGGGAAACACACACTGAACTGTTTCTGTTCATTACTTTTCATTGTAGTTGCATAAAATTTTATCTATTTTTAAGAAAATTTATCTGTCAGAATGAATAATATATTGGGAAAACATTAATTGGGATAGATCTATACAGTGGAGGGTGTCAAAAAGAAAATAAGGCTAAAAGTACTTAACCTATGTTGATCCTCAAGGGTGCCTATTGTGTTACAGTGTGTATGCCCTGTTTTTTAAGGTGTTTCGACAATTCACCTGCAAGAGCAGATGCCTTTTTCCGCTATAGTTGCTACCATGTTAGGAACTGAGAACCACAGGACAAGGTACAGATAACAATATTTTCATTCTTAAAGCACAAAACTTTAATATAAGGTCAAGGTTGGCAAGGAAGTAACAATGGTGTAACAAAAAAAACAGCCGGAAATAAAAAGAAAAAATTGTTGATAGGCGAGGTTTGCCAAATTTCTCTGAAAAAACACAACAGTGAAGCCCAAAATAATTAGCTGTATTTCACCTTAAAGATATAGTATTAATTCAAGTTAAATGATGTATTTAAAAAACATACACCATTTACCCAAACACCCTGGTCGATCTGAAACGTTCGAAAAAACTAGTTCACTTAAATTATGACGATTAACGCAGTTTAGGATCGTATACAAGGTTATATTAATTATGCCTTTTGTCCTGGGTGTTATCAGGTGTTATGAGATTAAAGTAAAACTTAAGCTTTAAGCCCAGTGTTTATAATGTTTTAAAACCCTGTAACATTTGCTTGTGATCTTTGTCGATGGCTTCTCTTACAAGTCTGGAGAGACCTTGTTGTGATGTTTAACAAAACATCACAACACCACTTAAAACAAAGAGAGAAAACTGCCAACGTAACAATATTCTTAAAAGCCTAGCAACTGAATTGTATATCGTGCACTTGTGTTAGGTTACCTGATTTGTGAGGCAGCCGAAGAACGAATGGCTTCATTTCCTCCAAATAGCGATCAAACATAGAGTCTTGCCTCTCACTTAATGAGCTGTTTAGTCCAGTAATTTCACCATAACGATGGGAAGTCATCTTCACGGTTGACTTTAAAACCTTTTTAAGGTTAAAAGTCACTATTTGCGTCGGCACAAGATGAAAAATGTCACCATGAGTTCACGCAGTCTCTTTCCAAGAATGGCGGAATCGCTATTTCTCACACCAGGAACAAGACACACAGCAGTTTCTTTCAGTTTTGTTTTTCTTAGTGCTGCAGGAATATCCTAAATAATGGTTCTATAAAGGAAAACATCTGTCTTCCCCGTTATAAATTATAAATGAAGTTTGTAAAAGACCGCCAACCGTTGAAGCAAACACAAAATGCAACCATGACTGATTCGACTGAGTGGAAACTGGGGACGAGCCAATCTGGGAATTGTTCTGGGGGGAACCCTAAGGGGGAACCCAGGGGTGTTTCGTTGTTGGTTAACCTCTGTACAGGTAGGATTGTTTTCATTTTCCCCTTTTTTTTCTTTATTTTGCCGAAATTTATCAAAACAGTTATTTTTTATTCTCTTGCAAGCAATTAGCAGCTTAGTCGAGCTTATTAGTCGGAGTACATTGAAATTCATTACTAACCTTTGATCAGGTCCAATTTGAAAATTTTAGTATCTCTCTTACATATTTCCCTCTCGCTAGTCCATGGCTTTCGCCTTATTTTCCCGCCAGAATATTGTCTGTTAGAACTCAGGTTTGGGGGTGGTACCCATCGCAAAAGCTTTTTGCGAGCCCGCGTTATCAATGTACAGCTGACCTTCATTATTACCTATGCGTCAACAGAACAACATGGCGGACAAGTTAACGTCTTTGCGTCTTTTTGAAAGACTCTGCCTTTAAAATGGCTCAAATACGAGAGACAATTGAAGCGCTTTGCACTGTCCTCAATACTCACTGCCCCGGTAAGATTTCTGCAGAGAGTTTTCGTTTGGCCAAGTTTGACAAAAAAGAAGCGACAGACTCATTATGGATGACACTCCATACAGTTCTCACCGCAGAAAGTTTAAAACCAAGTGATCAACGCCATCATAATGTTGCGAAGTTCTGTAAACATGTGATGTTCCACAAGGGCTATCGAGTAAATGAGTTCTTTCAGCTTCCAGAGGACATGTCCTATGGCAGCCGAGAATTAATGTTAGCCTTAGGTTGGCTGATGGCAAAAGAAGATGTTGTTACGAAATTTATAAACAAACTCAAACCTTTGATTTTTGAAGATCCTCCTGTAGACTTTTCATTGTTTGAAAAAATACCCTTGCCACTGGCACCTGATCACTTAACAGAGAAACCAACGAAAAAGGACTGTGATGCTGTTGATGTTGCTGATCGTTTGATACTCAAGTACAATAGATTGGACTCTTCACTGAAAAACCTTCTGGCTTCAAGAAGTGAATACACCAAAATAGTTTGTAAGTTACACTCAATTCCCAAAGCAGCAAAATCCCACAGCTCAAGCCATTTCTCAACACAAGATGTTTATTTTATGCGGCATCTATGGGAGATGGAAAAATATCAGCAAAGGTTGGAGTGGTTTTGCAGTTATGCTAAGGCTCTTGTTTCCTGGTCGGCAAATGAGCTAACATTCTGGAAATGGATGGAAAGTGTTTTGGATGCAAAAATACAGAATGCCACTGAAATGGAACAGGGAATTGAAAACACTAACAGATTTCCAGATAATCAGCTTTTTAAGCCTAGCAGTACTTTACAAAAGGCCAAAGAGCGCCAAGTTGAACTTTCCCAAATCTTAAATGCGCAAGAGCCAGTGTATAGGAAGGTTTCCATAAGATGGAAGAAAATCAAATCAAGTCTTCAATCTTCTGAAGAAGGACATGAGAAACTAGCAGAAATTTTATCATCACTTAATAAAGAGCTTTTGGAAGAGTTTAAAGAGGTTCAGAAATCCTCAACATCTACCAGTAGTCAAGATAAATGTGAGAATTTAAAATCAAAGGATTCTTCTCTTTGTTTTAAAAAGCTAACCCAAGGAGATTTGAAAACAGGACAAGCATCTAAAGAGGTTATTAAAAAATCAATGGCATCTGAGGAAATTGAGAGATTGAAACAAAGGAAACAAGTTTTAGAAATGAAACTTAGGTCTTTGCAGGACTCTCAGAAGGCAAAACTGTTTGAGATTTCTCAGGCTCACCCAAGCCTTGTTTGTATCTCTCCTAAAATGGGAAACACTTTGTGAACTTCTATCATTGCAAGAGACGTGAATCCCCCACCCTACTTTTAAGCTAAAACATTCTATCTTCCTATTTTGCCGTGGCTAGGAAGCTTGCTATCATCATCATCATCATCATCATCATCATCAGCATTAATTAAAAGCCTCCCATTCGGACCATGGTGTTTCATGTGATTTTGCCCAAGGAGACTTGAAATTCTTGTTCCAAGAAGGCAAGACCAGTGGCCCTTTTGAGGGAGTCAATGTAAGTTAACATTAATTTGTCCCCCATGTGTAGCTTGTCCTATGAGTTCTATCTTCTCTTCTATGTCAGTTTGCCTACGAGAACCCAAACTAATTACCTGTAGCTGTGGGAAATAACTATTATTGTTAGACAACAGGAACAAAGATCTCTCTTCAGGCTTCATCAAGCAACAGCACTTAGAATACAAGAGTTGTATACAATCACAATCATCCTTCATTTTCTGTCAAGGCCTGGTGAAAATGTGTTAGTAAGGTGAGGGGTTTACTCTCTCTCTCTCTCTCTCTTTCGAGGTAGCCTCCAATGAAAAATGTCAGAAGTGATCTAATTTTTGTGTACCGCTACAGTAGTAACCTGGAAAGTGAGCTCTCCTCTCGTCTGTGCCGTGATTTTGCAGATTTGTGGAATTCCTTCATAGATCTGATCTTGGACATGTATTAGTAACACTGTGTATGTGCCCTAAAGACATAAGCCCAACAAGAAACAGCAAAATCGTTTCCGTATTATCTGGAGAAGAAGAGAAAGTAAGCTGAGAAGACTGAGATTATAGCTTGGTGAAACTGAATCACAGTGTATCATCATTGGGAGTGAGCATCATGACACAAGAGTAAGAGAGTAACAAACTAGTTAAAGATTAAGAAGAATTAATGCATCAATTTAACTTTCTGGGAAACTGACCACCCACCCCTCCCCTAAGTCAACATTATCACTTCTCACTTAGGGTAAAATGTTAGCTTAGGGGAGGGATAGGTGGGCAGTTTCTTACAAACCTAAATTGATCCAAGTTAACCCATTTGCCCCTGAACCACCAGTAACCACCCGTGTGGATCCAGGTCCTTTCTACCCTTTGTGACGTCATCAGTTTTAACGGTCAAGGACAACTTTCTTCGCTAACTTGTGTAGAGTGAAAAGATCTTTCAAACCATACCAGAATGAGCACAATTCATTCAAGGACACTGGAGAAAGATGCAAAAAACCACATGACATTGACCTGAAAATCTCCATGAAAATCTTGTTCCATTGCTCACCTACCTTTCCTTTCACCTAATACTAAGATCCTAAAAGCTTTCCTAAAAACTCTTCCCACTAAAATGAAGCCTACTAAATGCCCAGCAAGAGAAAAAAAAATGAGGCAAGAAAAGAGGAGAGAAAGCGAAAAGTAAAAGTCAAGACTGCTGTGTCACTTTTAAACCCAAAAACTATCTCGAAATTTTGCTTTCTGCACATGCCCGAACTTCGCAAACTGATATTTTGCATCTGGATCAGAAGGCCGCGAAGTGTACGACCTGTAAACCGGTTTGTGGTAAGTTTTAGCTCTTTATAGCACGACAGTGACAAGAAAACCACCGTTTTTCGGCAAAATCTCCAGGAGCGAATGGGTTAATAATGTTATGATGTTCTGACTATTTTGCCACCCCCCCCAACCCCCCCCCCCCATAATCCACTTTCTTGTGTTTTCTCTATTAAAATGAAGAGAAACCTATAAAAAAGGCTTATAAAAAAACATGATTCTTGAAGATAACCTCTACTTTTATTGATGTCAATTTTCCCGGATTTGATTCTAAAAAAGCATTTTGTTTGACAATCACAGTTCAATGGGGCTCTTTGAAAAGCATAAATTGTACTCTATTTAACAGGTAGGATTGTTTAAGCACCTTTTTACTGACTTAATTAGGAACAACTTTAAGTATATCTTTAATATTTTGTTGGACTGGGGGTGAAACCTTTGTCAGCAACCTCCAAAGCAAGTACAAAAGGTGCCTAGACTCTCTACTTTGAACTACATTGTACTTTATTCTGCACCTTTTGTACCCTGGGTTCCAGAGGATATTTTTTTCTTATGGATACTGATGGTTGGTGGCGAAGCCGCGTCAAGAGAAAATAATAACCATCCATCTCGGGATCCTTATCAAACCATAAGCATGGTTTATTTCGTATTAGGTATTTTGAGAATGGACCTCTGTTTGGGCTAGCTGACTGTTTGAAGTTTGGGTCGTTAATAGAGTGCCAATTTTCGTTTGTTTCATCCTTAAAAAGGGTCAGGTTTTAAGACATTTGGGCGGTACACATCTATCCAAAATTTATGAGATGACCCCAGGGAAAACACCATTGTTCTAGAACAAAATGTGGCACATTCTGCACTTTTTCAAAACTTTCCATCTCTTTCATACTAAGACTTTTTATAACTGATTTCTGTTCAGTCTGTAAAGAATTAAACCTTTTTTTACCACTATTAGGCTTGGCATTTTATTGCAAAATACTTCACTCAATTATTTCTCAATAGCAAAGCTGTTTTTAGGAGTATTTTGCAAGAAAACCCCAGGGGGCCTGCTTCCCGGGGTGATCGTTTGTTTCCGTTCCAGACATTTATTTTTTTGTCAAGTGAAGTAATTATTAGCCTGCATAACAGGCGCTTTATTAGCCAAGCGAGGCGAACGCGACATTTTGCGCGAAGCGTGGGACGAGCGCGAATCGCGAGGCGAGGGGAGGAGAAAAATAAAGCTTTATACGCCACTTGCCCATCTCCCATAATGCACCTTATTTGCCTCCCAAAATTTTGCGTAAGCATCGTTTTCAATTTTCCTTGGGACGGCTGTAATACCCGGGAGAAATGGAAAACAAAGGTTATGCAAAATTTCGGTGGGCAAATAAGGTGCTTTATGGGAGATGTGCAAGTGGCGTATTTTTTCTTCTCCCCTCGTTTCGCGCTTCGCCCACGTTTCGCACTTTGCGTAAATGCTGCATTCACCTCATAAAGTGCCTGTTATGGAGGCTAAGTAATTCTTAGCCTGCGTCGCAGACAATCTTAACCTTCTGTACTATACAAATGGTCTGGAGATGCGTAGGTCGGCTGCAACACAGTCAACGCGCGCGGGCTAAGTAATTCTCTACCGTTTTCTTACAGAAACCACATAAGCCTTGCGAAATTGTTTTGGACCCAAAATTGTTGTCTGGTAAGTTTAATTCTCCTTAACACAACTTGGGGTCTTTCATTTGTTTACTGATCTAGCTCCCCATTTGGGGGAAATCGTGAGAAGTCACCTGCCAAGAAAGGAGACGTCAGCCCCCCGGGGGGCAGGGGGGGGCACTCCCTATGATGGCCTATACGGGGAGGCTCCGCCCGAAAGGGGCACCTTTTTCAGGCTTCAGGTATATGAAAGGGTAGGGGTTTCACTTGTTGAAGTATATAAAAGGGAAGGGAAATCTGTCATTTGGGTCTGTGAAAGGGCCCGAAAGGGCTAACACACACTGAGATGAATTTTATGGCTTTATAAAGTCGAAAAAACGTTCTATTTTTGTGATTGATTCCTATATTTAAGAGGCAGTGCATTTACAGCAGTTGAGAGGGATGCAAAATTCTAAACAAGGTTTGTGAAAGGGGTTCCATTTGTCAATAGAAGGTATACGAAAGCCGAAAGGGGTACCTTTTTCCTGAAAAATGGGGTGGAGCCTCCCCGTATAAACATTTGTTGGGTACCCCCCGGGCTTCAGCCTGGACAGGACAATTTTAAGAGGTGTCCGAAGTCGTGTTTTTCTTTTTTTGAAGAAGACCCATCTAACAGTGATCTAACACAGGGAAAATCAGTTTTGTCTTACGGCTGAAAAAGATAAACGTAGTTTTATCCGATATGGGTCGAACTCAGTTGATGCCGGATTTGAGCTTCTTGAATTTTTGTTCTTCAGGTTGTGATCTGGCGACTTTTGTTTTAGCAAGGCAAAGGTGCGCTAGTTAGGGTTAAGCCATTTAACATTATGAAGACTAGTATTGGCCAGTCGAAATATTTTATACCTCAGCCTTTTACACATTGTTTGATCAGACTTAATTTGCAGTAGTCTCTTTGACTTCAGTTCTATTTTTATCTTTTTCGACTGATCACGTTCTTGTTTGATCCAACGTTGAGCTACATTGATCGTTCACGGTTTTTGCAGTGGTCTTTCAAGCCTTAGTTTACATTCCATTTAAGCCGTTCACATCTGAGTCACCTGAAATGGCCTTGTGGAGCCACAATAACTAACCACTCAAGGCCGTATCCAGACTTTAGGCATTGACGAGGCAAGATCTGCGATGACCGAAGGTGCGAGCCATTAGGGGATGGGGGCGGGGGGCTTCCTCCAGAAAATTTAGAAAACAAGAAACTCTGAAACGCTGTTTCAAGCATTTTCTGTCTGTACACTCTTCGATTGATTCTTTGGTTTGTTACTTGCATGTAAAAAGTTAAGTAAAACAGCCTTTTCGATCATACCCTGGGTTCCAGAGGATATTTTTTTCTTATCGATACTGAAGCCGCGTTAACGCAAAACAAAAGCGGCGAGAAGAAAAAAAAACGAGGTTATTTTTTTCTCCTCGGCGCTTTGCGCCTCGTTGACGCGGCTTCGCCGCGAACCATCAGTGTCGGTAAGAAAAAAATATCCTCTGGAACCCAGGGTATTTCGATCATAGCCCTCGCTGTTTATCTCTGCTCACATCTTTTTGTTTTACTTGTGGCAACTGAGCGTAAATTTGTTTTTGAGAATCGATTCACTCGTACGTTTTTGTATTTTCTTAAATTTTGTTTATTTGCAATTTTAAGTCCCATGTATTTTCGAGTATTATCCTTTTTTAACAAAAACAAACCGACGCAAAACAAAAACAAAAACACTTTTAGCTGACAGTCACGCTATCCTAGTCGCAGACGTAGAAATTTGTTTCGCATGCAAATAAGTTTTGTTAACCTTTGCTAAATATATTTTAACGTTCTTGCCATAGTACTGTGGACCACATAACCGAAGCCATGATTGAGTACCCTTTTTTCGTGCAGTATTTATTGATTCTATATGATTTATAGTCGGAGAAAATCACGAGTGCGAGCATGCTCCGGATGCACGTGAGCAAGTGATTTCCAAAAATACATTCGCGGTGAGCAATGTTCTTTTGTTTAAATTTCCGATAATGATTTGCATAAAATCAAAACATCATATCTCGGTGATCCTTGAGGAACGAGTATCAGTTTGACAGCTAGTATGCAATCGATCTGGCAAACTTAGCGGTTACCCAAAGGGAAAGAGCGAAACCCCCGATCGTGATATTGACGTCATAAGTGAAATTTAATTCTTATTTCAAAGTGATTTCAAAAGTTTTCTTGCACAAGAACGAACAAGTAGTAGGTTGCACGTCGCCTCTATCGCTACTACGTTTTGTACGTGCCGTCTGTCGAGTCTCTATTTGTTCTTCGTCGTTTACTGCTGCTAGTTGGACAAACGTCTTCAATATGAAGGGCCGAAGACCCAGTACACGAAGTACCTCAAGCCGAGCAAGCCTTGCAGATTCGACAGGCAGAAAGATGTTGTCCGAGGTCCTTCTCGTCTGTGAACTGATGATGTTTATTACTCTGTCCGCTCTCACTGGAGGTACTCCTCAATTAGCCTCAACAGACAGTCAGAAAAAGCAACCTAAAGTATGTTTCTAAGAAGTATTCAGTAATCTAATTATGTATCTTTAAGTTTTACTGTGCCAGTCTTTTAGAAGAGTGTGTTTCTTTATTATGTTTAATTTCATTAAATTAATTTTTACGCCCTTCAGCAAAGCACAAAACAATGTTAATTAACTTTTTAATTCAACATTGTTATACGCTTTCATTAGACATGCAAATATAATTCAGCTCCGAGTTATTTTTTCACTGTGCTTTGTTGTGTCACTAAACAAACTAATTGAGGACCGAAAGAAATTGCCTATGGCACAATAACAAATCTTCGATCACGTGGACCTCATATGCAAAGAAATTTTAACAACCGACGAGGATTAGTATTTTTATTGTTACACGCGAGTTAAATACTCTCTTGGGCCATTTCACAATCATTTTAGGCATGGCTTGTTAAGTGTCTTTGAGGGGGGCATAATCCTCATTAAGCTAGTGGCTTTAAATCGTATTTAAAAGAAGAGAACTACAATATATGTATAGGGGCTGTCAGATAACCCCATTATACTTACACAGCACGGCCCAGTTGTTCGAAAGATGGATATCGCTGTCCAATCCAGTAGATGGCGCAATTGGTTTTCCTAATACAGTGAAAACCCGTTAATACGGTGACCAATGGAAAAAATTTTGCCGTATTAACGGGTGACCTTGTTAACGAGGGTTTTGTTACAAGAAATTGTATGGCCGTTTTGCCGCGCGGCCAAAAAAAATGGCCGTATTACCAAGGTGGCCATAAGGCGGGGTGCCACTGTACTTATCCGCAGGATAGTGATTTATTCAGTACATAGCGCTATCCAGCGTTCGAACAACCAGGGCCTACAGGTCAATAAACCTCCCAGGGGGGGGGCACTTTAGGAATTTCTTGGTGGGGATGTGCCGCTGGGAACCTGGAACCCTTAACCTTTACCAGAGCTAGTTTCAGCTGAATTTTGCTACCCTATACTAGAGTAAACTCCCCAAATCCCCCTATCCTAGAGTAGCTGTGTACCTAGTCTAGATAAAATCTTCAACCAACTGATCAGTTTCCTGAAAAATGATACCCTATACTAGAGTAAACTCCCCAAATCCCCCTATCCTAGAGTAGCTTTGTACCTAGTCTAGATAAAATCTTCAACCAACTGATCAGTTTCCTGAAAAATGATACCCTATTCTAGAGCCAAACGCTCTGATTTATATACCCTATCCTAGAGTAAACTGCTTGAAAACCATACCCTTCACAGCGGCACATACCTATATAGCCCATATATGGCAGTACCCCCCCCCCCCCCGGGATAAACCTTAGCATAAGTATGCTACCTGAATGGAGTTTCAGTTTGTCGACATATAGATCACATATACTCAAGAGTTATTTGTGGTATGGCTATGGTAGTGACATGGATAGCGGGTTAGATGAATAATCCAAATAAAACCTTGTTCTGTGTTTGACAAAATTTGCTCATACACTGCTACAACCAATATCAAAATCACAGGAATCATACCTTTCACTGAAAAGACAGATGTGAAAAACCGAACATTTCTTGTTTTGATGGACGTTATGAGTCTTGACACAAATATACCGCAAAACGAGGGTGTATTGAAATTGCCTGTCTCAAAGCATATGAAAATTTCTACAAATACATCCCATTCCTACACAGTACTTGCCGGAAATGCTTAGAATAGTCCTCAAAGAAAAATTCTTCCACTTCAATGGAAAGCACTACCTACAAAACCATGGAACTGCAGTGGGCTCAAAGACAGCAGTTTTGATTCCTTTGCCAACGTTTTCATGGCATATATTGAAACAACAACTCTAAGCAAAACCGTCTTTAGAACAACAGTTTGGAAATCCCACATACACAATATCTTTTCCCTATGAGTAAACCGGACATCGAAGCCTTCATTGAACAAGTAAACTTACATCACCCAACTATTAAATTCACGGCCGAAACATTTGACACTGAGACTGCGTTTTTAGACACGGCTGTATACAAAGGCACAAGATTCAAGGAAAAATCTATCCTTGATGCAAAGACACATTTTAATCAAATGGAGACTTTCTTCCACACACATTTCACCTCGTGCCACCCTCCAAGTGTTAAAAAAGGATTTGTCAAAGGAGAAGCCTTGAGAATCCTACGAAAAAACTCCTCAGAAACAACCTTTGAGGAAAATCATTCAGATTAAAAAAAAAACGCTTGATGGGCGGAGGCTACCCACAAACTTTGATAGAAAACCTACTATCAGAAATAAAATACACAAAAGGGAGTCTAAACTCCTAAAACAAAACATCAAAGAGGAAAAAGAAATATTGCCATTCGTGACACAATACCAACCCTCAGTGTCTACTATAAAGGAAGCGTGAATGAAAACATGGAATCTTATACAAAACCAACCAATTACTATGACTTCAATAATTTTTAAAGAACCACCAATCATTTCCTTACAAATAAGGAAAATCATTAAAGGACATTCTTGAAGAAATTCATCAGGCTAGTGAAGTTATCGATATAAATGCCTATTTAAGGCTTCTGACACTTTTAGTGTTTTCCAAGTTTTGATAAAGATGGCTGACAGTCATCGAAACTGTCAGCATCATTAAGACGTTAAGACTAGCTATGTTTTCAGAACATTTATATCATTAAAGGACATGCTCGTTAGAGCCAAAAAAAAGGTTAACAAAGGGTTTTATGCCCGTATAGATGTGCGGCCTGTCACTCTTTCCATTTTCTCGCAAAACAGGTTTGTGGTTTGTGGCTGTGTTTTATATAACAAGTGTGGTCAACTGTCTCGTTAGTAGTTAGTGCCTATCTATGTAATAAAATAGGGTGACCCACCCCCTAAGGGTAGCTGAAAATTGCACGCCCCACCCCTTGCACAAGGCTCAAAACCTCATGACCCACCCCCTCTCTGCTCCGGCCCACCCCCCCCCCCCCATACTTTTTGACCAGTCCCTCAGTTTGAGATATTGTGACTCAGTACATTTGTGTAAGGATTGCCAATTTTAAGAAGCAGACCAGTCTGAAATGCCTTGTTTTCCTATTTTTAATTTGAGTTCTGTGGCTTAGGTTCATGCCAGCATTCCTATATTAGCTGTAGGAAAACATTCATACCTTCCACTAGAGGGTTTTTGAGCTTGGTTCCCACTTCCCTGACTTTATGCCAACTAAATGTCCAACTACGTGTATGTCTAATATGCCAATACAGTGGAAGCTCTCTTAAGCGGACACCCTCGGGACGCGAAAATGGTGCCCGTAACTGGGGCTGGGCGCTTACGGGAATGTAAAAATACAGAGTTTGTATGGGAGTTGAGAAAAACGGCGTTTTCTGAAGATGGCCGTAAGTAGAGCTTTCCGCTTACGAGAGTGTCCGTTAGGAGAGTTTCCACTGTATATGTTTTCCCTCTGCTTTGGAATAATTCTGTTAGCTTTGCTAACGATAAATCTAACTATTAAGCAAAATTTCTAATCTTTTCCTTCTCTCCAGCAGAATAGATAGATACAATGGTTCGGCAACTCATTGATGATATAGATGTGGCAGGCCTGGCTTGCAGGCTTCCAGTGTCAGACAATGCAGAGGAATTTTGGTCGCATTTGATGAATAATGAAGAAGTGATGAGTGGGATGGTCATAACTGGACGCCTGGACTTCATGGCCTGCCTAAGCATAGCCTAAAACATTATCAAGCATTTCGATTTAACCTTCTTTGGTGCTCATGCTAAGTAAGCCCATTAAATGGATCCCTAAATTAAGAATCTTACTTGAAGCTTTGATTTATGCCGAAGTTGTTCCCTAAAAAGGTTGTAATTCAGGGACTGGTGTCTTTGTTGACACTAATGGTCCATAAGCTGGACAACAATCAGTGGAAATACTGAAAAGATTGTAGAAATGCTGGCGAGCATTGTTCACCTGATGTCTCTTTGACGAAGCTCTGCTACAAATACACTGCCAGGAGCCAATCAGGAAATTAGATGTGGAAGTTGTACTGTTGTAATTGTCGGTGGCACTTCTGTAGACTTTTGTATTACTTAACATGCTTTCCGCTGATGGTGCATGTAAATCTTTTGATGTCAGTGCTAATGGACACTGCTGTTCAGAGGGTGCCGTCGCTATTTTTCTGAAAAAGAGATTTGTTGCAAAGAGGATCTATTCCCATGTTGGTAACTCAAAAGCAGCTTAAATGGACACAAGAAACAAGGTGAGGGATTTTTGTTTCCCATCTTTGTTTCTCTCTCTTCATCTTGCTAATTATTAGGATTTTACAAGCATTAATAATATTTTTGGAATATTTATGCAGCAGGAGTAGGATTTATTGATGTTTACAAAATGATTCAAAATCTGTTACTTACAGTGAAACTAGGGTAGCTAGGGACAACTGAGCATTATTAACCTATTATCCTAGAGGTAGCAAATAACAAATTCAAACCAGAGGATGACATTTAAGTATCTCAAATTTAATTAACTTTGTGGAATTTCATTAGTTAGTAACTTGCCCCTTTGTATTGTAACCTGAGGATGTGCGCATGTAAGGGGGGAAAAGTTGGAGTGAGGAAAGTGTCCTCGTGTGCGAGCGCACCCTACAAAAAATGACCAAAAAACCTGACGCCACGCAGGTTACCGTTACTGTACACTGCAACTTATAGAGCAAGTAATGATGATTTGCTTTCATTTGAAAGTACATTGTTGTGCTAAGAGAAATTTCTGTAATTATAATAGGAATATGCCACAAGTCAATTACGTTACATTCGTGAGGGAGATCCTGCCTCAAGGCTCCTACTGTTTGGCTGGTTACTCATTTGGGGCATCTGGCATGTGTGGTTGTAGAGATGGCGTTGCAACTGGAGAAAACAAACTGTGCTGTGGCAGAGGGTCTTTGTATTCTAGCTCGCTCATTGATCAGTTGACACAATAGACTGCAGACGCAATTTCTGAAGCTAAGCCAACACGCAGCAACGTTGATGACGCGTTTTACGGCTCTGCTGCTTGCGAGTGAAGAGTACTATGTGGCTTCCAGTCTTCGAAGAATCGTGCATCTGATTCGTACCAAAACTGCTAACAAGATGGGCAAACGTCTAGGGTACGACTTCTAGTTATGATGTGTGCGATGGTCAGGTGATACTGAGTTGGGTGAATGGTGACCACAAGTTCCTTTCTCCAGAGCGATAGCGCTGTCGAGATGGCTAGCATAATCACCAGGGACATAAATAATCCGGCGTGATTGACATTGCTATAGCAAGACTAATAATAGTGCTATCAAAGGGCAAACTTCACCCCATGCCCAGTGAATTTAATTGAAGATCGACACTGTGCAGAACTTTTTCATAAAAACACTAGATGTCTAAAAAAGATAGTTTTGATTTCACTGATTATTGTCAAGAAACGAGAAGAATTTTGATAAACTACAAACTGTGATAAGTAATTTATGTTTTTTTTTTTTCAAGTGTTAAGCGACTAAGAAAAGGTTTGAAATTTAAAAAAACCTGTGGTCTTTTTGTTTAAATAGGTTAGTTCAGCGTTTTGTATATAATTTTACTTTCTGAAGTCTTTTTAAAATATGGGTAAATGCGAACTTAAAATTCAAAAACAAACATTCAAACATTTAAAAAGCTTATTTAAAAGGCCCCACATGCAGTTGTTCAAAGGGTGAATAGCGCTATCCACCGGATAAATCACTATCCAGTGGATAACGCAATTGATTTCCCTGACACTTATCCACTGGATAGAGATTTATCCGGTGGATAGCGCCATCCAACTTTTAAACAACTGGGGCCAGGTGTTGTATAGAGGTTTTTGTTATTGGAATAAACACAAAGTGAATAGGCATTTGTGGCGGTAATATTGCATTTCAGTACCAGGCAATTTACTCACCCTGTTGAAGACGAAAATAACCGTAAAGACCTCCCTGGTGAAGGACAAAGTTCACTATCCAGTCCATACACCGTCTAGGCCGTTTAAAGATCCATGTCGCTTTTTAAATCTACTCAACTGACTTCGATGTCAGAATCCTTACTCTTAACTGGACATTGACAAAATGCAGTGCACAAACTCTTGTTAATCAAGTAAGAAACTGGACAAATTGAATGATTTTGCCCTCTTTTGCTATTTGCTAGTACTTGGGGCGTTCATATATCAATCAGACAGGCCATTTATGGGAGAGGGGCGTCTAAAACAAACCTAGAATCGTAGGAGGGGGCGGGGGGCGTTTATTGGACGCGAGAGGCGTTTATTTGAGAGAGGGCGTCTATTAGATCACTTACGGTTCACGAAAATGAATTGTTGTTACTAATAGCTCCTTAAATAAATTCAGATAAAGTCCTCCGATTTGGGATTGTTCATATATCGATGCCAGTCTTGCATATGATACTCCCTCTTATCGGGTTCAGACCCTGATAAAATATATTCCCTGCGTGTTCACTGTTCAAAGCAACGGGGCAAAAAACCATACCACCTCCAACGGCACGTCCCCGAAAGGGCATGTCTTGATAGGGCTGCCAGAGACCGCAAGCGAAGCTGCGTGTGACGGTCTTTGATTTGTATGCTTACAATCCCCACCCCACACACACACCATCCCACCCCGCACCATGTAAGTTCATCCAAGACAATCTGTCGATTCCGGATTCCAGATACTGGATTCAAGATCCCTTGTTCGTAATACTTGGAATGGGGATTCCAATGATATTTACGGGATTCCGGATTCATTGAGCTGAATTCCAGATTCCAAAGCCTAGGATTCCAGATTTAACAATCAAAAATTTCCCGGATTCCGGATTTACGAGGCGACTCAGTGTTGAATGGATTGAAGCTATCGAGATATTTAATGAGCCTCGTTTTCTTCATAAAAAGCGTTTGATTGCAGTTTACATATTTCCACATTTACTGATCAGAAACATTTCGATCGTACTTGTTCGGATGTAAAATATTTGGGACATTTGCCGTGTCCGAATCTTTATTTATCAGAACCTGATTTTTGTGATTAGTCGAGATCTGAAAGCCTACACTAGCTAGATTCCGGTTATCTTGATAACTCCAGTTTTCGAGGTGATAGTGTGTACGTCATTGGTGAATCTAAAGGGAAATGAATCAATTGGCCTTTGTGATCAAACCATCGTGTTATACACTGATTTTCATAACAAAATGCCCAAGCTTTGGTTTTGTGGCAAAACGTCATCGAAGAACTTCACAATAATCAGTATTTAAGCATCACTGAAGGAAATCACAATTTACCCCTTAAAGAAGTGTCCCCCTAATGAGTTTAAATTTTCACCTTTTGTTCGTCCGTGACCAAACATTGGGAAGAAGTGATAACGATAAGAATAAAAACGAGGAAGTGCAACGGTGGATGGTCAAAATTGCGCCGATTACGCGGAAAATGGGGAAAAAAATAAATTCTGGAACTTGTGTAGTTTGAAGTATCTTGTAGTCGATACCGTTTTAAGTTTACAGTATTGAAAGTGATGTTTTCTCTATGCCTGGCTAATGCTGTTTGCGGATTCAAAAGTGCTATTTGCATTTGTTCATTTTTTTTTTTCTTTATTTGTCCAACATCCTCTTCATTGTTGGATTTGACGCAGCGTTTCGCTTAAGAAGAAAGAAGAATGGCGGAGGAAAAGACATCAGCTGCAAAATGGCAAAATTCAGGAAATGAGAGTTGCTATTGTGTTCACTAGGCAAAGATTTTTTACTTCATGTTTCATTACCAGACATCCACCATTTCTCGCTTCTTCCAGATCTGGGAGAGAGCTTTCACCGACTTAAGCGTTGAGGAAAAAGCCATTTAAGCGTCGCCCGCAAAGAAAGCCAGTCGCGTGTCCCGGCACGAGGAGAGACATCACAATGCTTCCACGCGCCGTATCACTACCTTTCATGATCATTATTTTGGTTTTGATCGTGGCGTTCCTCTGTATGATGGGGTATTTTCATCTTTGGTTTGCCTGCCACAAGTGTTATCGTAAAAGGTACCAGGAGAAACATCCGCCCCAGACTCATGAGGAAATTCAGATGCAAACGCTGAAAACTACCACCGATCCTGCCATTTTTCAAGGACAAAAGGCGAATGGAAAGCAGATTGAATACCACGACCTCAGCCTCATCTGAAGACATCTCATCACAAGCAACGGCGATGTTTGTACATAAAGGTTGATGTTGCTCCTCCACGTAATTCCCTTTTTTTTTAAAAAAACTGAACTACATGGACTTGAATTAGCCTTCTGCTAATTGGGCTTTCATGAGGAAAAAAACATTGCACACAGAATTTGATATTATAAAAAAAAACAAATTGTGTTTACATTTGCTAATTCGTTAACCATTTTTCATTATTTCAGTTGTTTATTGAATCAACCCCACGAGGGCGAATGGATATTAATACTTAGTCGGCTATAATTTTTTTTGTGATCACTGATACTGGATGACATTGATTTTCCTCGAGAACAGTGGGCGTTTATTATTTTCTGGTGCTGAAAACTTGTTAGAAACTAATATGTCACCCTTGAGCAAACATTTTGACCAGAAAATTGTCATTTTAAAGTCTAAAACCTGTTGTAACGTGGTATCTGGAAGAAGAAAACCGTTTTTTAAAGTTGTTGAAATGTTTTGTTTTGGAGTTCATGGTCCTGTTCTTTGATTTTGCTTGGGACGAGACATTCTTTCGCCAGGAGCATGTATGTTAGTCTCGCGCGCGGAATTCACTCCTCAGACCCTAAATGTTATCTAAAAACCCGAACTCACCTTTTCGTTGAGGTGATTTTAAAACCGAGTTGTTGTTGGTCTTAATGTAACACTGGGGAACCGCACAAACAACCATCATCGTAATTTTGTCTACCGTAGATGAATGAATGAATAACGACAAACAGAAACTGGCGAGGGGGTGTAGTCTACCATTTCCTTAGGAATAGCATATGTTTCGCGTTTTTCAGGCGAGCGAAGACAACGCGTATGAGCGCAAGGTTGGCTTTGAAAGCGAATCACGCCTTTTCTGCAAGATGCCAAAGACTTAAGATCAGTTCTAAACGAAGTCTGTTTTAAGACAATCGTTCGACCATCATATCTGTTTGTAAATGGGTTATTTGAAGCAGACAAACTACTAATCTTCTTTTCTACTCTTTATTTATGCTGTTTCGCCAAAAGCATTCACGGTAAGTAATGTTTATACGGTTTACTGACGTTAGATTTAATTAGAATGTATGTAGCTTTGTTAGGCAATGGCTGAACTCCTTTTCAGTTACCCTTGGACTTTTTTCCTGGGATAAATTCTTTTTCCTTGGTAGATGGACGCCCGAAAAAGCTTATCTTCTTACACATGTTACACGGTTTATTTTGTCTACTGTGTGCATACGAAAAACGACAAACAGGAAATAGGCGGGTGAATACACCTGCAAAAAACTATTGTATTTCATTTTTACCAAAAACAATTCCTACTTTTATTGTGCCAAGATTTTGATTTCATGACGCATTTTTAAAAGCTTTCCGAAATACTTTTAATATTTTTCCAATTTCAGTCATAAGCTGGTCAGAAGCCAGGCCAGACTCCAAAGAAGCCATAGGCGAAGAAAAGAAACGAAACGAAAAAAAAAATCAAAGGCAATTGCAAAAAAAGAAGAGAGACAGACAGACCCAGTCCTTGCGGGGCGGCAGGGAAAGGAGATCTGGGAATGAAATAATTCAGCCAATGGAGTTGCGCATTTCAAAGAAGCGAAAGTTCAAAACAAGATGGCTTCGTCTTCGGGAAGTATGATCGAAGTTCTACGTTTTGAATGAAGTACGTTGATATTGTATTTAGGCGATGGATGCCAAAAATGGTCTTTTGGATTCGTCAGAAGATGAAGGTTAGTTTTAAACTTGATATTCGTATTGAGGTCGCATACAAGGGAGACAGATTGGTGATGACTCGTCTATCGTCAGGCGACCTGTCGAGGTTGGCAAATATACTGTAGACTTAACTTTTCGATCCTTATTTTGAGTGACCCTCAAAAATAAGTGGTGATACATTTAAGCTTAACTCAATATTTCTGTTGAAAAAGTGTTTAAAATGAGCTTAGTTTACGAAGCCATGCAGTCCACTGTACAAGTATGAACAAAACCTTCATCATAAAAGAGTCTTTTCAAGTGTCACCTCGATCTTGATTGTATTAAATTGTGTGTCAAATGGGAGGACAAAAAACAACAACAAAGGACGAATTTTGGTGTTTTTGATATATTTATTATGAATAGATATGCTGCTAAATTATTCCTGTACATGTATGTCTTTCAGCATTTATTGCCATAGCAAATGAGTTGTTGGACAAATGCAATCTTCCTGGTAGAGTCTCTAGACTGGAGGAATGTAATGATAGCTTTTTTGTTGGAGTTTACAAAGGTCTACTTGGGGATGACTTGCCTGGTAAGGTGGAAAGAAAGGCACTCAGGAGGTGCATGTGGATACAACTGCCGTAAATCCTCTATTGAGCCCCCTGGGGGGCTTATTTCTTTCAAACACATTTACGTAAGAGTGAGGCTTAATAAAGATGGGGGGCTGATTAGTTGAGAGGGGGGCTTATTTAATTCGGCAAAGATGGACTGCATCAGTTCTTGATTAATTGAACTAGAGTGTAAAGTGGAAAAGTATTTAGTACAATAAGTTGGAGGTTATGAAGTCGAGGTTCAAAAACAAATCTGAAATTCTAGCTAGTGAATAAACCATCCTGGATCAGTCCACACAAAGTTTTACAGTCATAATTGATTGATACAGTCTATCATTTATTAGTGAATAATAATGAGGAGGGGGGGGGGGGTGGCTTATTAACTTTCTAACTACTAGCTTACTAACTTTCCCCTGAAGAGGGAGGGCTTATTAGAAAGGGGGGCTAAAGAGGGAATTTACGGTAATTTTTAAGAAACAACACTATTACAGTCTCACCTCCTTATTACTAGCACCAAAGACTTACAGACACATTGGTGTCTATGATTAAAAGTATAGAATATAGAGCATGTAAGAAGTATTGCAATTTGGGGCTAAGAGAACTCTCTGTTATAGAGAAGTATTTAAGGAGAGGTTTGACTGTGAAATGGTTTGTTTTCCACCCAAAGTTAGACTAGCTGTCACTGAAATTTATGCCAAATGCAAAGTACACAGAACAGAAGACAATATTCTACTATTATTGAAGAATGTAAACATACTGACTGCTAAATGTTATTAAAAAATGTTATTCAAAATGTTATTGCATTTAGCTGAATATTTTTTCAATACTTATTTGTGCTAATGTTGTCATCTCAGGCATAATTGAGAATCCTATAACAATTGAGCAGCACATTATTAACTGCCAAATAGTGATTGACTTGGTGGCCACAGACGTCCTTAATGTGGACCTCTCGCACATTTCTGGGAAAGGCATTGTTGAAGGTGATAAAGTTTCCATCCGAAACTTCCTTGAGATTTTTGCTGGCTTACTTGAGTATTTCATGGAGTGTGTGGATGAATCAGATGCAGGTATGTCACTGAAGGAGTATGTGCATCAAACATCAAAGTAATGATAAAGCTCATACTCAGGCTGCAACATATTATATTTTTAGATACAAGGAAAAGGAAATACATGTACTCAAACTTTTACCTAAAATATGTATAAATAACTGGAAGTGTATGCACAGTTGTTGTTTCAAGACACATGAAAGTAGTCAGTAAAAAAATTTTCATAAATGATCTGGAAATTATTTCTTTACCAATGTTTATAATTTACAGGTTCTATTGATGAACAGGACTCTAATCTGTTGACCTCTGAGCATGATGTGATTTCTGGAGTGTTAAGAGAAGAGTTTGGTCCCTCCTATCAAGCTCCCTATGAACCGAGATCTCAAACAACCAGGTTTATTTAATTTCGTACTAGAATTAATAATTTATTTTATACATGTAGTTGTGAAAGGTGGGAAGAGGAACTATAGGGGGGATTACATGTATTATGCCAAAATCGAAAATACTTGTAAGATAAGTCTTTGCTGAGTGATAAAAAAACTACCTTCTTGTTTGTTTTTTTTTTTTAAATGTAATATTTAAAGTATGTCATTTGTCATTTTTTAAGACTCTCTTAATGTCCATTTTTATGATTATATATGTTGGTCAACTTATGGGAAATTCTATATCTAGTTTTTTTTTTTGCAGTAGCTATTAAATATAATAAACAGGTTTATACCTTGAAAGCCCTTATTAAAAGGACTTTTCACTCTTCTAAATTGACTTTACTGGCAAGTAAATTTGTAAAAACATAATATTGCCCAATATTATTTCAATCTTTGTGTGTAATACTTTTAAGTTAAAACAGTTGCTTTATTCTTTTAGGCCAAACCAATTCACAGATGAAACTGGACATCCAGGTGCAGAAGGAGGTCAAAATTTTGGGGGTGACCTATTAAGAAGACCACCACATGGAGATCCTGACCCTGCTTTGATGAGAACCGGAAATTCCACTGGCTTTGAAGCTGACACTTCAACGGTATGCTTTTTAACATTTGTATTAAAACAAGTGAGTAAATTTGGAACCCACTGACAGTCACTCCAGTGTAAAATAGGAAACAGTTTCATTGTAAGTTGTCATGTGACCTTGAAGTAGTGTGGTTCCAGGGTTCTAGCAGCACATCCCCACCCAAAAATTCCTAAAGTACTCCCCCCCAGGGTTGGTTTGGTGAGTAAAAGGATGATGATGCAAAGACTATTATATTGCCTGTCACCATGTTGTTTCACTTTGCTGAGTTTCATTGAATTTCAATAAACTATATGTAAGTTATTTGTGTACCCTTGATTTTGTACCTTCTTCACTAATCTGGGCTCCCAACAGTTTCAGAGCTCAGCCCCATGCAATACCATTTGAACAACCCTAGCTAGTAGGCTAAGCAGGATTTGAGCCCAGGGTGACCAAGTGGCAAACCCCTAAACCATGTGGTGATGTTGCCTCGTTACAAAATAAATGTAGTTTACACTTAACGGTATGTTGGATTGAACTTACAGGCAGCCACAGTGGTCTGAACCTTATTACTTGTAAGCTCATAGGGAGTATTTGGATAGTGCGTAGCCCTCTCCTAACTTTGCTGCTCAATACTTTACCTCACCAGTTAAGCGACTCAAGGGGCACTGTGAGTGATTCAACAGGGGAACTGATCAGACTTGGGGAAACGACCTCAGACAGAGTTTCATCTATGAAAACTGCAAGAAAAGAGACCAGGAACCCCCTTCCAGACTCAAGATCTAGCAGTTCTGCTTCATCTCCTATTGCTTCTCAGGAGCAGCACAAGTTTTTTCAAAGTGGTAACGGTGAGGGCCGAAGCGCTGAGAATGCTTCTCGAAGGTTGGCTACACTTAGGGATAGTTCTCATTCTCAGGGGACAGGAGCTTTTGGCAGTAGATCTAGGTAGGATTACAGGTTTATTGATTAAGTCTACACTAGTAGTTACTGGGAAAAGGTTACTACTAAATTTATTTGATCTGAAGAAGCGAACTCTTTGAGAAGAGAGAATAATATGATGATGTTCCATTTATTGTTATAGTTTAGTGGCTCGTATGAATTTGAAAATCACTTTAAGGAGCAGGTTCTCTTAGACAATTAGCCTGCATAACAGGCATTATTGGGAGCATTCAGGCAGGTTTTTGGGGCGTGAGTGTGAAGTACAAGATACAGAAGAGGATCAGGGAAAAAGAAATAAATAATAGCATGGTATAATATAATAATTATTTTTTTATCTTTCTCTTCTTCTGACATGTTTCACGCTTTGCACCGTTGCCCCAAAACTAACCTGACTGCCTCCAATAACACCTGTTATACAGCCTATCAGAGAGTAATTTATTGCTCGCTTTGCTCACACGTTGTCAGACCTCTCTCTTCACTGAAATATAAAAATAATATATTGTTCTTTCGTGTAGTATGTCAGTTTGTTGGGGGCAACCTTTTGGTGGACTACCGACACATCCTGGATAGAGGGTTTTGCTACTTAACCCTGGCTCCTGACCCACTTGGCTTACACTCTATCTCCCTCTCTCCGTGTTTGCATTTAGCTACACTGTACAAGTCTGTTTACTTGGACAATGTTTTGTAAAGAATAATCTAATGACCTCAAAAGAGATTGTCAGTATTTCATGATGTACAAGTACAAACTGCATGCTTAAAGGCAGCTAAACTAACTCTAAAATTAGTTTATAATGATCATGGTGTGTTATTTTTAGGAGGCCTGAACAATCTTTGCTCAGCCAAGATGGCACATCTATGGAAGATGAGCTGACACAATACACTCTAACCCCTACAGTGATTGGGGATTCCTCTGGTGCTAAAGATAAGGTAAAAAAAGCAATGAAATGTATAAATTAAGTCTTTTGAAATTCTTTCGTAACATTGCCTGTTACAACACAGCCTAATTGATTCAGAATTTAGAGAAAGTCCATATAATCTAAAAGGAAAAAACAAGATTGTGGTTCCACGATTTTCTACAAATTTTATGAACTATTACATACTGTATAGAAGCGCCGTACTATTGAACTTTTTTTCTGATCACTTTAATAACTCTTGCAATTTCACACAGTTTTCCAGTGAAGTGAAAATGGATCTGTTGTTTAAGGATTTTAATTTCAACAGTCTATCAACTCAGTCGGTGCCCAAGAGATCATCTAATTTTTAACTTTTAATTTTCAAATCTGTGAATTTTCATGTAATTATCAAATCTTAAATTTTAACCTATATTTTTAGCATATCATGTACATTTTTTAGCTTTTTCAATGTATATTTAAACCACAGTTAGATAAGAATATTTTTTAGTACACACCACCCCTCAAGCAATGTACTGCTTTTATAATTATTGATTGTGTTCAAATAAAGGATGTTCATTCATTCATTCAGCAATAAAGTTAACATTATTGTAATTGTCAGGTATTGTCTGTACAGTTCATGTAATTCTTTTATAATATTATTATAAATGAGTGTGGGCCATTTCAGGACAACACTTACCCAGAAGATCATATCCCATCTTCTTGTGTCCTGGGCGCAAAATATTCGTTCTATTTACAAGAAACATGATGTGTTAAAAAATGTCATAGGTTCTCTTTCCAAAGAAAGTTTCCTTTGCTTCCCAATGGCCGGCCATGCTCCACATTAACTTACTGAAGACTTAATAGTTTATACTTAGTTACACCTAACTGTTTGTTTGCATTGCTTAATCGTATTCACTTACAAGTATCACGCTTAACCCTAGCACTCAATGAAGTTTGTGGAGTCACCTCTTAAATGTAATTAATACAATGACTAAGCTTGAAAAAATAGTTATTACTTTTTTGTCATAATTATGATGTTTTTAGTCAGAGCATCGTTCACCCGGAAACCAAGACAAGCCTTTATCCAGCTTTCTGTCTGCATCCTCGTCATCTGCAGCATGGCCTGAACAGATATCTCCTTTGGAACCCACAAAAGACTCTTCCAGTGGAGCAGTAGGTGGGTTTGATGCACTAGGTCTCCGCCCAAGAGAGCGACCAGCCAAGACCGTAGTCACAGACAGTGGGTCGCAGGATGGCAGTGATCAATCAGCTCCGGTGTATCATCATTATCATCATCATTTTCACCACACACAGCCTCATGGTAGAGTGCCGTCAGGTAATACTGAAAATAATACTGTAATAGTAATACTGCAAGTCAAGGAAAAAGAATGTTTCTCATCTCCGCCCGCTTCATTTTGGGGGGCCGCCTCTCTTATTTTTTTTATTTGTTATTGGAAAAGTTGGAACGAGCGAAAACCAACAGGCATTACTTTAAACATCAACAATTTTACAATCCTGTTTAAAAGGCCTTACTTTCCACAAAACGAAGCATTAATATTAAATACTGAGTCCTACTGACGTTTTTAATGGGCCCTACCTCTTGAAATATATCATATGACGTATCACGTTGTTTAAAACATGTATCAACCAAATCTGTGTTGAATCAATAACTGACGTTTTACTTATTAATATTTGACCGAAGAACTCTTACTTTTCCATGGGGTAGGGTAATAATTTGTTAATAAACTCTTCCAAAAGAAAGCATTCAATTGGCAATAATAAAAATGTTGAAAATAACAAAAAAGCGCCCACCCACTATTATTTTTATGGAAATCCGGACAAGAAACGTTTGCTTTTTTTTACTTGGCCTAATAGTAAATGTAGTAGGTCCAAATGAAGTTTGTGGTCATAGATAAGCGTAATTAGGGCTAGGAAACAAAGGAAATTGAGAAACAAGCAAGATTGAAATCATTTTTTCCCTGAATTTCATTCTGGCCTACAACAGTCAGGGCAGTCTCTAAGGACTGGGTGCCAGGGATTTCCTCTGGTTACTATGTCGGAGCATTTCCCCTGGCTACTTCAGTTACTTTTATAGAAAAAAAAGGAGAAATCATTAGTCGAATGACAAAGAAAGAAAACGCTGACTCATAGGCTTATTTTAGAACAAAAGTTCTTTGAGCTAGGCAGACAATCTGACTTACAGTGTAGTTTTAAAGACAATTTTTTCAATAACCGATAAGCGTAATACCGTAAATTCCTAAAATAAGCCCCGGGGCTTATATTTTTCAAAGGTCCTTTCCGAGGGGCTTATATTCGGAGGGGGTTATCTTTGGAGGGAAATTTGTGTTTCAAAATCGATTGGGCTAGCCTTACAGTTGTAAGTAAATTTACCGTTTTTGCTTTGTTTTACTTTGTATTTGAGGGCAATTTTCCTAGTACAAGCCCCCGGGGGGCTTATATTTGGAGGGGGCGATTTAACGGAGGGTTTTTTGCGTCACCGGTTTTGGGGGCTTATATTTGGAGGGCCTTTTTTGGGAATTTTACGGTAGTTCTAGTGGAGCGCTTAAATAGAGTTAGAAAACATGAAGCACGTTTAATAAGCTTCAGTAAAAATTACTCCTCTTAGTACAATAAAACCTGAGTTTCCCTCTTTAGCCAGCAAAATGATACTGTCTTGAGATAAAATGTTTTCTCCGTTATTGTATTTATACAACTTCGTTTTTTGCTTTGTTGTTGTCTTTAGTTTTCAAAAACGCTGTAAGACATGCGGTTTCCTCTCGAAAAAACTCTGACAATGCGATTTCCCGCCAAAAACGCGGCGTGCACATTTGGCATTTTACATTTGATTACATGTAGGATGTTCCCAGTTTCAAAAACCCTCGCTTTCAAAATGAGGCTTTCCACAAGGTGCAAAACTTTCGTCTAAATGTTACTAATTTGCGTAAGATTGAAAAATGATTTTCATTTCAAATATTTGACATTTACCCTTGTTTTAAGGTGATCTTACACAGAACGATTCGCAACGACGATTTTTAGCGCAACTCAGTATTACGACAACTGTTTCGAATGGTTGCAACATTGTTGCAACATTGTAACGCTGTGTTGCGCTAAAAAGTATCGTTGCGAATCACGTCCCCTGTATTAAATATCGCCTTTAAGAAAGAGGCTTGGGGTAACTCAGAAATTCGGTTCCAACAAAATTCGGTTTCGACCGCGGCAGGATTAGCTCAGTCGGTAGAGCGCTTGACTGCAGAGCGGGAGGTCGCGGGTTCGATTCCCGGGGCCGGACCAATACTCAGGGTCTTAAACTAACTGAGAAATGAAGATACTCCCTTTGCCCTGCAAATGGCTAGACCTTCGCGTGGCTCGGATGACCACGTAAAATGGCGGTCCCGTCCCCAGTAGGAGACGTAAAAATAGTGTCCCCAATTAGCACTTTCGTGCTAAATACATTGACACTCAAATAAAGTGCATAAAGTGCATATTTGTTGCTTAACAAACAGTGGGAGATGTTGAAGCTTGTTGGAAGAGTAAAAATGAAAACCGGCAAAGTCGATAATGAGTAATACCCAAACATGTCCAACGGAATAGCACCTTGCTCAACAAGTGACTTGATCCTGACAGATTTCTTGCGAAAATGAGTGTTGAAAGCAAAATGTGATTTTCCTTTTGAAGATGGCACATGTACCCTCGTTTTGAGAACGAGGCTTGGAGCAACTCGGAACTGGCTCGCATTTTCGGGCACGGAAAGTGTTTTCTGCTATCCATGTTTTTACGATCCTTGGGAGTTTTAGTACAAAATAGGCCAACATACTTCAAATCTTTCCATTTGAAACTTATGAAAAGTCACACTTCTGCTAATGAACTTGGTGCGCATAAAAATATATATATTTTTAAATGTACCAAAATGCTTTTGAGAGGCGTATTTGGCACTTTATTACTAGAAATAGGCAGCCAGCAAATCTGATAGGGAAGAAAAGGGTCATTATAAATGATTTACTGTATTCATTACCTGTATTGAAAAGAATTTCAGTCTTCGGCTGAAGTGAGTTCAGCAGCCACATTTGGTGTAGCAGTTCCAACAAGTCATCTATCAAGGTCAGAACCAGTAACAACAAGACCTTTAGGTGGAGTTACCTCTGCACAGGCCGACAGCCTGATACGGACTGCTCCCGCGGATCTTGCCCTCCAACACACAGGTAGAGTTATTTGTTGATATATTAGATATGAGTCAAGGTTGAGCTCCAAAAAATTGGGTGTCCTGTGTTCATATGGCTGTGTTACATTACCTGTGAAGAGAGATTTCATAGTGTGCTAGAAGGGAGGAAGGTATAGCGTGTATACATTTGAATTTAAGTGCAAGCTATTAACTCTAATGGAGGAAGCCTATTGAGTAAAAGCCCAGTGGTTTCTTTCAGGCTTCCTCACCACTAGGTTTTTGAAGACGTGCTGTATATAACTTAACTCAATAAACTTGAAACTACATTGTGCTCAATCTGATATTACGCCTCCGTTACTCCTTGCTGTACAGATTTAGTAAGGTCAGGATTTTTAATGAAGGCTAATGGTTCGTTTTCTCTGTAGAAGCTGCTTATCCAAGAAACACTGCTGTGTCAAGGACCGACTTTACTCACCCTTTCCCCGCTGTAGTTACTGCGTCAAGTACTGGGGTGACTGTTTCAAGTATAGACCTTACTCGCCCCACCACTACTGGGTTGTCTGTGTCAAGTGCAGAGATTACTCGCCCTCCCCATGCCGGATTGGCTGTGTCAAGCACAGACTTTACTCGCCCTCCACCTGCTGGGGTGACAGGAACCACGTCAACCTTTACGGACTCAGTGTTTTTATCAGAGTCTGGATCATCACGTAAGCCCTCTGACCGCATTCTTTTAGTGATCTAGATTCTATTTAGTGATCGCAAAACAAAAACATATACAGTCAAATTTCTGCCATCGACCACTCTCGTAAGCGACCAGGGCCCAGTTGCTCGAAGCATGGTTAGCGTTATCCAGCGTTTAATACCTTGACAACGTATTGGTTTTGATACTGCTTAACCAGTGGTTAAAGCTAACCATGCTTTGAGCAACTCAGCCCAGCTCTAGTTAGGACCACCTTTGTGAAACCCCATTTGAACTGACTTAAATTTTGTAATGAAAAGTGCTAGTAAGCAACCGCGACCACTTTTGGGATTACCCAACTTGACTTTTCCTTTGTTTTTAAGCTCTCTTAAGCGACCACTCAGAGTTTTTCTCATATAAATCAACACGTTAATGAAACTGCGCGCTGTGCTAATGGTTCGTTGATAAAGATCTTGTACAGTGCAGCATCGTATTTGTAAAAGTTTAAGGTCATTTCTGTATCGAGTACTTTAGCCTGCGTGGCAAAGACCACTCGCAGAATTATTAATGAGTTTTCGAAGCTCTCGTAAGCGACCACCCTCTATTGTTTTGCCATGCGGTCGCTTATGAAAGCTCATCCTCGTAAGCGACCAGCTCTAGTTACGACCACTTTTTAGAATCTCCGAGGTGGTCGCTTACGAGAGCTTCGACTGTATCTAAATAAAGAAGGTCTTCATGATTTAAATTGAAAGAGGAAAGAAAATGGGTATTAAATTTCTGATACATTTTTTAGGACCTCCTTTCTTTAGACCGACCACGGCTGGGATGACTAGCGAAAGCTTTGTTGGTACAGATTCGTTAAGAGACAGACTGGGAAGGTCACTGATAACAACAACAGCTCCCTCTACTACAGGTAAAAACCGATATTTCTACTCACTGCAACAGCGCTGTCTATTACAGGTAACCTACACTGGAACCTCTATACAACGAAGTCCTCGGTATAACGAACGATTTTCTGTACCCCAGTAACGTTAAACTACTTGTAAAAGTGCCTCGATATAACGAAACCTCGTTTTAGCGAACGTATTTTGCGAGTCCCTTGGCCCCTCGTTATATCAAGGTTCTATTGTACAACGATGACCTTAGATAATATTAAGTTTAATATTTTAAAACTCGGAGGAAATTCTATTGTAAATAGAGTCGAATGCAAACTGTCAAGTCGCAATTTCAGTTCTAATTTTTTTTTGCCCAGGTCCTCTTATCTCGTTTTCAGAATCAGGAATCGTATCTCGGGCTGAAACAACCCTATTGTACGAGACACATACAGATGTCACGACGCAAGGGTGGTTTAAATTACACGCCCCTGAGGCTTGTAAACGAAGGGCATGCATGCATATAAAAACTTGCACATTGTAAAGTAGCCTTTTAATCTTACCTGTTACCATCTTCTCGGGACAACCCCTTAGACAAGTCCATGCTACCTCTATTCTGAGGGAAAATACTTGAAGGTGTGACAGACTGGTAGGAGAAGATTACTCTCCCGAAACACGGGAAAAGTGGTTGAAAAACTTGTGGTTTTGGTAAATTACAGAAGAAAAGATCGTTACCTATACATTTCCACTAAGTATCTTATTTGACGTGATGAGGTAGAGTCCTTGAGGAGAGGGGGGGGGGGGGGGGGGGGCAATAGACCACCAAGTAAGAAACAAGTTGCACATTGGGGAGGGGGGTGGGTCCAGGGTTATGGTAACAGCTTAAATTGAACCATGAATTATAAGCAGAAATTAAATAGCATCTCTCTATCGGAACTTGAATGTTGAAATTCTTATTTAGGTTCTTCTTTGCCCGTGTCCTCGACAATGCCATCCACAAGTTACAGACCTCGCGGTACACTTGAGAGAAGTTTAGACGCGCGAGCAGCAGTACTGCAGCAAGCTGACAAGTTAGTGGACAGACTGAACAATATAAGGAGAGGACAGGTATGTTTCGTTGATGTCTACAAGACGATCTTCATTGGGTATCCGGTCACCTCGTTACCAAACCATCTCGCCACCAAGAAATATGTATTTTATTGACAAGAGGAGCCCGCAAACCTAATCTCCAGGGTGTTATTACGCATGCGTCGCATTTATGTAGCCAGCGTTCGTTTGGACTTCCGTTAAGAATGAATGGAATGTATATACAGCAATTTGATCATGCGCGTTTGGACCCTCTATTACTCGTAATCTGGTCACGCGTGTTTTTGACCATCTGTCACTTGAAACATACGCAAAGTACAGCGTTGGCGCAAAAGCGTTTTGACCTTCGATCGTTATCGCCCGCACTCCGTAACCTTTGGTTATTACTAGTACTTATCGAAAGTCTGTAAAATAACATTCCTTCCCTTTAATTTTACTATGAAATTTAAGAGATGGTAAGGAAGGTAAGTATCCTTAGGTAATCTGGGAACGACCGCATCGTAATCCCTGGTAAATGCGCGAGTCTCGCGTTCATCGAACCTATTCTCACTATTTAGAGTATTAAGAGCTCGAGAAGTTCTTGCCTAGTCCCTAGGCCTCATTATTGCGCGCGGCCGATGCGTTTCGGTTCACGTGCTCCGAGCGAGTTGTTCGTCTCGGATACGTCACCGAAATGCATTGACCGAGAAGGCCTGGGAAGGCGCCGTACAGGGACTAGGAAAGAGAAGTTCGACGTAAAGATTGTCAATTACGATCGACAGATTATATTTGTATAACTATTTGGTTTTGACGAATAAGTAAAAATTTTAGGTAAGTAAACTGTGTCAATTATTGCAGAATTATTATGTGGTGGCGAGTAGACTTCTTGAAGGCGATTTCGTTCAGTGGTGGGGAGGTGACTGTAAACCCTTTTACTGTATTCACGACCGTTAACTATATAGCCACACTTTCTACAACCAAACAAAATACGCCAAAGAGGATCATTGTACGTTTCTGGGAAACTGCCCACCTGCCCCTCCCCTAAGCTAACATTTACACTTACTTCTCGCTTAGGGCAAAATGTTGGCTTAGGGGAGCGGTAGGTGAGCAGTTTCCCAGAGACGTATTCTTCGCCTCATTTGTGAATAAGTGCGTGACAAAGGACCCGACAAAGCGTGCGCCCAGTTTTCGAACACACTTTGTCAGTCCCTTGACGCCTCTTTATATCTGTTTTGTGTTGCAAACTGTTGTATAGACGTTGATATATTATATTACTATGTTCCGAGCTTGATTTTGACGTAGGAAGACACGTAGATTATTATCTACTTCCAGTTACCTTGTTTCAGCGTTATTGGTACCAACGTTGCCAAACATATAATGGTCTTTTTACAGCCATTAGCATCAACTTACCCAGGTAGAGCGACAGCTGATTCTGTGCAGGCAAGGATCACAGATCTTGAGCCTTCAGATGCAACTCCTAGTTCAGCAGCTGAAGGACGCCTTGCAAAGGTCCCTAGACCGGAAGCGGATGACAGCGGAAGTGAAAGTGACAGGGAACTTGATGATGAGGAGCTAGCCCAGAACAGTGACAGTGCAGTTGGTAAGCTAGCCTTAGAAAACAGCCCAAATTTCGCGACGCTACCACTGGTTTCCCAGAGAAATGACGTCCGAGAAACGACTGCAGAAATTCCATACTGATGACGTAGCACTACCCAGTTCTGGGTATTGCCTCTGATTGGTAGCCTGCGAACAGCAGACGCATTTCTGGTCGTCGCTTCTCTCCCTCCGAAGCGACGACCGGAAATGCGTCTGCTGTTCGCAGGCTACTGATTGGTCGTCCCGCGAGGAAATTTAGTTCAACCTGCAAGCCAAAAAAATACATCCGATTATTAGCCCCTCGAATACCCTCTCCCCCTTCTGAATTCGATTTATTGTTGTATTTTAAAGCTTAATTTTAAAAAAAAGAACAGTTATAACAAAACGTATTTAAATCAGCACTGCTATAGCTTGTTTCGAAGCGTCTTTTCTTATTACGATAATAAGCCACCTCGGATATAAGCTCCTCTGTTTATATGCCCTACTAAAACCCCTTAGGAAGATTATAAGCGGCAGTTTACCGTACTCAACTTACATGATTAAATCAAGCTGGCAGACTATAGCAAACGCAAGTGTCTTGATCTTCACAGATTATGGAAGAAGAGCACCTCGTGCCGCTGCGGGGGTGACACAAAAGATGTCCATATCTCGACCAGGACGTCGCAGTGGAAGAAGCAGGAAGTCTCCAAGGATACCGTCACCTCGAGGGTACAAAGGTATAAGGCTTGTTACGCGGGATGACGTAGTCAGCCAGCGTCGTAAATTGGAGACCGCATTCCTTTCGTTTTTTTCTTAGGAGTCAACAAATTGCCCTCTTTTTTTTAACTTTCCCGTATCCGGTGCCCGTCACAAAAAAATGTGTGATTTTTATTATGTAACTTCGAATCACGTGCAAGTGAGGTTGGATTGCACAAGCAGAAAAAAGATACTGCGTCAGCAAAGGAGGGAAAAGTAAGCTTACTGCGTAGAGGAGGACAGAGCTGTAGTTATTGGTCTGATACATTACATGCTATTGTTGAATGTGGAAGTGCATTTATTGAGGATAATAGTAAAGCCGGAATGAAAATGTCAGTAAACTACCCCCTACTCTTCACATATATGGTGGTAATATTGATGTAAGTTTTGTTTTGACGAGTAAAGGAACTCTTGCCGTAACACATCTTCTAGTGTATTTAACAGAACATCTCTGTCTCTCCTTCACACATTCGTTGTTGATACTTTGCTCAACTTTCCAATTCCATTCAACATAATTATTACTTACACCAACACATCCCGCGTAAACGCCTCCAGGCGTCTTCTATTTCTTACTTGCACTATTCTTAAGCATATTCTTCCCTTTAAAGGAAGGATATTGCTGTTTTAGGTCAGTTCTGTGCTCAAGTCATCACATGCCCACCAACCCCTCCCCAAAGCCAACATTAATACTTTTTTCTCACCTAGGGCAAAATGTTGGCGTAGAGGAGGGGTCGGTCGGTACTTTCCCAGAAACGTATAATGATCCGTGATTACTTTGTGCCTTTACTCACATAGTCCACACACAAAATCCTCATGTAGAGTTATGAAGGAAAGATCCAAACAAATTAATCAGCGAGCACTAACCGTTATAATTTTTGGCGACTTATGCAGCCATAGCACTAAAACGTGAAAAAATTGGCCAAGTATCTTCAAGTTTCAATCCATGTCCATCCGTACCCTCCGTAGTCTGCTACACAGCTGTTTTTAGTGTCGTCACGCAACGCTCCTCCCCATTAACTTTAGTTAGTTAGTGGGGAGGAGCGCTGCCTGACGACACTAAGAACGCTGTGTAGCAGACTATACCTTCCGTAACAACAGACGACGGAAACATTTTTAATGCCTATAGTCTTAACTAACAAAACTGGACTATTATTTTTATTTCCGTCAAAAAAGAAGATAAAAGAATTTCAAGAGATGGTTCATGGAATATTAGGGCCATTTATGCGAGGAAAGACGTGAACTTTCCGTATAAACGGCAAATTTCGTCTAAAATAAGACGCGACTTAGCTAAGACGCGTCTTATTTTAGAACAGCCCTCAACACCTGTTCTTAGATAAGACGCGTCCTAGCTAAGACGAGAAAAACTTCGTATAAATGACCTTTGCGTCTTACATAAGACGCGAATGCACAGTACGCATGCGTTAATTTTTGGCGCGCCATGTTGGATTACCGTTGCCACGGGCAACATTTACGTGAAAACGAGTCAAGAACAGAAATAAGACGTGAACCATTTATACGAGCTGTTTTCGTCTTAGATAAGACCTGCTCGTATAAATGGCACAGTTCCCTTCTTATGTAAGACGCTTCCTATTTTTCCTGGTATAAACGGCCGTATTGTTCTAATTTGGACTAATTATGTGAAGATGTACACCTGATAAAGTTGAGTTTCACCATTGTTGTTTTTTGGAGAACGGCCATTCTGTTTCATATACGAGTTGGTAACAATTCACTCCTAGTAGTTTGCAAGCAGTTTTTCAAGAATCTTAACCAGCGATCTTTCGTTGCACCTAATACCCATTATATTGATCCTACTCCCCAATATCTCACCTTTTTGTTGCAATCAGATTCTGAATCAAAAGACGAGGATTCTTCTCCCGAACGCCCTGCCCGCCGCGGCGTAACGTTTCGTGACACGGTCGAAACCTTTCCTGTTTCTGGAAGAATGGATCGTCTGAGACGCCTGCTGTATGAGGAAGCCGAGGAGCAGCGGAAACAACACACTAAAGTCATGCGTCAGACGTACCGTGACCAGTTAAAAGAAATACAACACGAACAAGAGAGAGAGAAGGCTCTCCAGCAGAAACGAAAAATGGCGGTGAGTACCATACACTTTATTTGATAGCCTGTTCACGGACGTTTTTCTTTCTTTTCTTTTTTTGGCAAGCTTTCCCCACCCCCACCCCCATGCTCTTGCGGTCAGTCATTCACACTCTACACTAACACTTCCTTTTCACTTTGGGCAAATTGTTGGCTTAGGGGAGGGGTAGGTGGGCAGTTTCCCAGAAACCTTAATAGATCCTTATCTTCTATAGCTGCCTTCCAATGTCCCAAAGAAAAGGCCAAAGAAGAAGAGTCCAGTGAAAAAACGCGGCAGGTTGGAGGCTGTTTATCGGTCCCAGGTCAGGAAATCCCGGCCGGTAAGAAGGCCTGAAGTTACAGCCAGAGGAAGAAAGAGAAGTGCCTCGGCCAGCCCAGTCTTAACGAGAGGAAGAAGTGGCAGTCCAGGTTAGTGGAGTAAGGTGGTTGTCAGACTTAGGACTTTGAATGGTAGTTCAAATATTACATCGTTGAAAACTGGCTGTTTAGCCCAATCATACTGTACGTTTGGCAGTGTTTTGGTAGGAATCAAAACGTTTAAGAGAAACATTTAGCATCCTGTTTGAACGTTTCTTAATTTTTTTCTTCTTCTTCTTCTTCTTCTTCTTCTTCTTACTATTAGAACATGAAGTCGAGCTTTCCAGCGACTTTTAACAAACACCAGGATAACAATATGGAATTTAAGCATGTAGCTATTTAAAAATAGCTGAATGCTTTTAGCTATTTTTACGTACGATAACATTAATCATATTTAAAAATTCTTAATGTTATTGTTTTGTTTCTAGATCACCCAGATTTATTACTCCCTGCCATGTTAGAGGAGTTTCCCTTTCTACACGTGTCGCCCCAGACCGCACACAGCATGTGGCAGAAACAGACGCGGCATCTAAGCTCTGCTCTTAAATCTGGCACCGAAGCGAGGCGAACTAAGACTCAAAGAATGATCGAGGAAGCTGAACGGCGACAGGAGGCCCTCGTGGGGATACTAAAGAAAGATCTGGAACATAATCTTAGAATGGTGAGCTTTTACTGTGTAGTTTACACATATCATTGCGCAATATCTTTGAAGGGGCGAAATTTAACTAGAATATTAAGCAAGTACCAGAATCAGAATCAGAATCTTTTTGCATTGCTCTCATTTTAGACGGATAGCTTTAATGCAAATTTGACATTATTTTTTTAATGTTATGCACCTATCAATGTAAAGCCGGCGGGGGGGGGGGGGGGGCAGGGCATGGGGTGGGGATTTGATTGTCTTTGTTGTCCCTGGAGTAGGGCATTTGACTGATCTTGTTCTCCCAGGGGAGGGGATATTTGAATCTTTCTTCGCCCGACTTGGAGATATTTGACTGCCGACTCGGACGAAAAAGACTGAGACGGAACATATGTTTCCCCGCTTCCACGCTTCACGCATGCGCTATACGGTTTAAAAAGATCAGGAAATCATGGAGGCCAATGAGAATAAGCGAAGCCTGAGTGAATTTCACTGTTTTGTCTTCAAATTTCGTTTGTTTTAGCGTGTTTTTGATCAATTGAACCTCTTAAAATACTGTGGTATCAAAGTAAACGGAAGTAAAGAGAGACCAAGTCGATTTTTGTAAGTACAATTAATTAGTGTATGGCTCATTCGCTACAATCACTGTAAACTTATAAATCTGACGTTCTTTGTACCGTTTATTAAGAACGGTATATTTAAACTTACCAAATGTGGACTTTCTCCTAAAGGTTTATGTATTCTGCGCAGTGTAACACGGATTATGGTTAAAACGTATAATTGCAGCTGTAACAGGAACATGTATCTTTAGTGATGCAGCAACGTTTATAAAAGATTGCAGAGTTTTATTTGGAGATATTTTTATTGTGCCTTTCTTAGGTTCTACCTTGGGATTGACAGCAATGTGCAGCCTGGGGTGGGGAAATTTGGTTGCATTTGACTGGAATGATTTGCCCGTGGGCAGGGAATTTGATTGCAAATTTTTGAAAAAAGTCAAATCCCCACCCTATGCCCTGCCTCCCCGCCCCCCCCCCCCCCCGCCGGCATTACATTGGTAGGTGCATTATGTTTACATTTTCTCATTACCAACCCCACCTCCCCCCCAACACACAACATACACACTCCCACATCAGTCGGACGTTTGCGCGTTTTCTGTACGTATTTTCCCATATTAATTTGAAAGCCGGTTTCAATTTACCTTTCTTTTGTCGCACGTTAGCAGTGTTTTCAAAATCAGCCGTCGGCCGTCGCATCCGACGGCAACTTTTTGATTTGCGACGCCTACTTTCCCTTAGGTAAATTATTTGATACTGTAAAACTTTCGATAAAAAGTGGCAAGTGTTCACAAAGCTGTTGCGAGCAAGCAAACTTGAAATTGTTTTGGAGAATTTCGCCAAAACATCGCTTGAGTCTGGTTTTAAAATACGTTCTCTGCGTAATACGTTGAGTAAACGTTGAGGACGAGTCGAAGACTGGGTCTCAGTTACAGGGAACATTGTAGTTAGCGGTTTCTGAAGCCACTCTATATAAAACGCCACATGTCGTCTCCAAGAACACGGCAAAATGGCAGAAAAGCGACAGCGTGGTTTACGGGAGATGTGATCGCTGACAGTGACAAACAAGAAAAAGAAAAAGGATGCTGCAGGTAATAATGTAATGTTTTCCCGAAGATATAATTTTGTCATTTTTTGTAATTGAGCGGTAGCTAACTCATTTACATACATATTTTTTCCCGAACTCGATCAACAGCATGTGCGATGAATCACATACGTCGCCGGCGGTTCAAAATCCTGTGATTTCACGTTCTTTGAAAAGGCACAGTGTTATTCTGTTCAAACTATATGTGAATTAAATAAACGGATACACGTTTGTTGGAAGTGACTAGTGTTTGAGTGTTTAATTACTTTCGCACAGCGTATGGACATAAATACCGAAAACAAATTATGATTTTAATGTAAACGTTTGTTAGCTGATATATTTTGCGCTCATTAAACACTGATACCCTAATATTGTGATTAAAGTTACTAAAAGCATCAAAATTTATCAGTATTTTCGATATCTAAAATTTGCTAGTTCTGCGTCTCAAACTGCCGGAAAATGCGTCTCCAAGAGCCTAGAAATTCAAAATTTCCTGGGGGGGCATGCCCCCAGACCCCCCTAGAGAGCAAGGCCCTCCGGGCCTTGCAACTCCTACTCAAATAAACTCAACTCCTACTTCAAAAACTGTTGAAGACCCTGGTTAGTGCCAGACTTGATGCACCACGTTTGGCGCTTTTTTTCATTTTCCAGGGTGCCATCTCCCTGTATTTTGCTGGTGCTTAGATTCTCGCACGTAGGTTTTCTATTGTTAAATTCCTGCTTAGTTTTATAAGGCAACGTTTTGTGCTAAGTATAGAAAAGAACAGGGTGTGACGTCAGGTTACCATGGTAGCAAGACCGCCGTTTGCATTGTCGAACGATGGAAGAAAAGTATGGGCTACCGTTCTGTTTCTGAAGTGCAATCATGGACAGGAAAGACACGTGTCAATTTTTTCGTTTTTCTGCCATATTTGCAAGACCACGGTTTGTTAACATCCATAAATTTCGCTACCATGGCAACGTGACGTAACAATTTTTCCTCTCTGTTGTTAGTACGTGTCACTCAGTTATTCTCCTCCATTTTATATTTCAGCGAGAAAAGCAGGAGAGGCAACAACAGCAGCGTACAGTCAAAAGCAAACTGAGAGAAAAACGACAAATCTCTGCGCGTGCGCGACGCTACTATGATGAATACGAAGTACGCATGCGCGCTAGGATGCTGAAAAGACGCACACGGGAGGAGCAGGTCAGGAAAATTAAAATTTTCGCTTTTCACTTGATGAAATAAAACTAAAGGTGGATTTGGAAGTAATTTTGCGGATTTGATTCTTCTCAGATCTTCAAGAAGTTGTTCGATGATGGTTTGGATATTCAGAAACAGCGTATAAGGGAACTGAGAGAATACGCTAAGGAAAAGAGAGAAGGTCTCGCTCAAAGGCAGCAAAATGAAATTGAATCCCTGGAAAACTTGTATCCTTTAAACTATGACCTATCTTCTAACCAAAATATTTAACAGACTAGTAGGCTCCATTTCTGCTGCTCGGGTCTCGGGTCCAGTCGAGTTCTAGAGGCTCATTTCCCAAACAGGACTCGAAAGTTACGGTCAAACGGGTAACAAAAACTTGCAACTTGTTTTGCTACGAAATGAGTTGAAAAATAATTTTGTGCAAGTTGCGTGAATACAGACTTTTAAATTGGATAAAAATACGCGGGAGTCACACCATACACGGAATTTACGTCCCTTGCTGCAAAACAAGTTTGCCTTGGGCCAGTGAAAAGCGCAACATGTTTCCTTTTCCCTACTGCGCGCGTGGCCTCTCGCGTGGAGAGCTATCTCACAGGCGATGTCTGTTTTGGGTATCCGTTCATATCACTTAACGAAGACTGCGCCTTCTCCATCCCCTGACTGTCGTTTTATCCTTGATGTACCCCAGTTATCGTGACCAATTTGCCATGCTATCTGAAGGTATCGCTCGTGAGAGGTTCGAGATGGAAGTACGCGAAAAAGCGCAGGAAAAGGTGAGTTATCTTGCAGTTTTGTTGCTTTTGTTCACATCAGATTGTCCTTCAAAATGAGAATTACTAGAATTAGAAACGTTAAAGCCCATTTCCGAGCTGCCCTGTCCCTAGTGTACAACCACAAATGTGAAAAAAAGTGAATGAAAGGGGCACTTGGACTCATTTTGAAAAATAAAGAGGACGTCGTAATCCGTAAACGACCTTTTTCGTTATTTTTACGTTAAATTGAACGCCCACCCGGTGTTTGGGAGGTCATAGGCTTGAATCCTGTCTGTGACTCAGATCGTGAACTGCTGATTATTTCATCTTCACATTTGTTTCACCGAGCTTAAAATTTACCATCTTTCATTCTTTCATTCAATTATATTGTTCAGTTACAAAGAATACAAACTGATCACCACGATTAGAGTGTAGGGAATGTACGGGGAGCCAATCTCTTCTCTTCTCGCTCCAGCGGGGTGGGAAGAAGACAGACCCTGGGGACCAACTTGGCCGAGAGCATGTAGAATAAACTTTTTTCTCACCGTGCGTTACTGCATTTTAGGTGTTACGTCAAATGCGGAAAGAGTTACGTCACAAGCTGGAGCGTGACGTCAAGGAATTCCAGGACAACCTACAGCGTGACGAGGATTCTGCCTACTTTAGACAACTGGAGGCCGATAGATTGCGAGGAAAATTTCAACTTGCAACTCGCAGCGCATTCTACTAGAAACTTTTCTCATTTCTCTTAATATAAACAGATACAAAAAGAAGGCATTCGTATACATATAACTTCCAAAATGAGCGGACGTTCTCAAAAAGTGGAGGCTGGTAAATTTGCTGCTTCTTCAGGAAACACGAGAATTCCTCACTTTAGAAACTCTAGGAAGAATGGGTACAAGCTTTGGGTACGGGGGACAAGCGTTAGCTATGATTGGTCAATGGTATCCAAGACAACCAATAACGAATCATAAATAACGCCTGTCCACCCAAACGATCCCAGAAATCATTGCACCAAGAGCTAGTTCCCATTCCCTTTATAGTTCTGGAATGGGGAATTAGGAGAAGTCCCTCGGCCCTGGGATCTTAGTTCTGTCTTTGCCCAGTCCTTAAAGCCTATTACGATTCCATGCTTTTCCTGTCATCGATAAATTGACATTAAGGGATCGTTTTGAGTGGCGGAAAGAAAAAAAAAAACAATTTCTTGTATATAAGTGAATTGCAAGCTCCACTGCGCTCTGATTTCGTTATCGACAATTTCCTGGTTTCTACGACATTTTTTTCTTTTTGTGTTCCTTCATACTGTATAGTGTGGCGTTACTGTGAAAGCCGCGCAAGCTAAAAAGGCTCTGTTTATTAAATATCCCTGTCAAGGATCTTAAAGCAAGATAGCAAATTCTATACTGCTATGTACCCTTCTTGGATAACCAAAATGGCACTTATAGTCCTTCAGCTACCGCCGTAATGCGTGGCTTCTCTGTTATCTTTTTTTGTGAGGGGCGGGTCTCCTGTCAGATAAAATAAAGAAAACAAGACACAAGAAATACAGACTTTTGATGCTTTTTACTTAAAAGCCATTGGAGTACTGAAGCTTTCTCGAGACGAAGGGAATTTTCGTTGAGTTGATGTCATCAACTTAAACCAATCAGCTGATGGTGAATTATAGCACGTGCGCACGTGATTGTTTAAGAATAGCCCACGTTCGATATATTAAAATTCTAACATGACTCCGAGGCTTTCTGGTCATTTTTCTATATTTGGTTTGGTTTTCTTTGTGCTTAAGTCTCTTCTGGGAATTGCGAGACAATGGAGTCGTGAAAAATTTGCAGGTTTGTCTCTAAAGCCTAAAACGTGGGCTATTCATATACTTCGTCACACGCTGACTATTTGTATAAACTCCGATGAAAGTACCTGAAGGAAGTCTTGCAAAATGTCTGGACGCGGAAAATCAGCTACGGGCGGAAAGAGCACAAGCAGAAGCAGGTCTATGCGAGCCGGTTTGCAGTTTCCTGTTGGACGTATCCACCGCCTTCTTAGAAAGGGTTTGTAACGAATTGGTTGAAGTTTTATATTTCTCATTACCATGTGGTCGTTTGTTGTAGCTAAGATTGATTTCGACGTACATAATCAGCACATTTTTTTGAATTGAGCTACTTTCAGTTGTGCTTTTGTGAATGAAGACCCTGGTGAAACGTAAATCGAGGTTAAGACTATGACATGTTATACGACTGTTAAAACTTCCATGACTTTGAAGTGTACCGCAATACTGTGATACTGTCGAATCAATTCTTTTGGGTGATGTTCATATAAAACTCACTGTTGGGATTAACCTATTTGTCAGAAGTTTTTCTTCTCTAATTCGGGGTAAGAATCGCGCTGAGCCACGAAAAATCACTGCAAGGTTAATTTCATCCAAGTATTTTGAACCCATGAGTTTATTACATGTTCTTCTCAAACTCATTCATAATTCATAAAGAAAATACAAAGGAAATTAATGTTTGATGAGTGTTTGGAAATCAGATGAAAAACTGCTCATCTTTTCTTCCTTAATTTCTCCTCTAAAACCGTTTTTTTTAGAAGTAATATCAAGCATTTGACACAGTGTTTCATCACCAGATGAAACACCTGGAAGTTCGTCAAAAATACTTCCCTGCGCGTCGTATTTTCAACTCTCTTCAGTGTTTCATCTGGTGATGAAACACTGCGTCTCATGCTTGATATATTACATAAAAATGCTCTCTGCTTTTCAGTTGTCTAAAGCGCTTTCTTAAAATTTCTTTAAAGGAAATTATTCCGACCGTGTTGGCAATGGTGCCCCTGTATATCTAGCAGCAGTGTTGGAATACTTAACAGCCGAGGTGCTAGAACTGGCGGGAAACGCTGCTCGGGACAACAAGAAATCCCGTATCATCCCGCGCCATTTACAGTTAGCTGTGCGAAACGACGAAGAGCTTAATCAACTTTTATCTCACGTGACCTTTGCAGAAGGTGGTGTACTGCCCAACATTCAAGCCGTGCTACTTCCTAAGAAAACTGGATCCAAGTCAGGAAGCTCGAAAATGGCACATTCTAGTCAAGAATACTGAGACGATGTGACAATGCTAGAGATCAGGAATTTTTCCTACTTTGCAAGATAACGAAAAAAAATTTGTACAAAAAACAGCGAAATAAAGAGACTGGATAACTACACTAGTACGGTGTTGTATAAATTCCTTATATTTCAGAATGTATCGCTTGGCACATGAGCCCCACTACGCCAAGAATGAACCCTACCCCTCCCTCTCAAGACCTCACAGATGGTTGTTGTACAGCTAGACACTTTGAGGTTGCGGGAGACCGGGTCGAGATGGTTTCAAAGTGCATTTTGGGAATGTTTGGGGGGACAAATTTGCCGCCATGCTGGAAATTCTTCCCCCCAAAACAGTCCCACAATACACTTTGAAACCATGGCTGGGTTGGACATTCATCAGAGAAGATATTATTTTTCATGACGATTAAGGTTTGTTTGAGGTCGAAGCTGGATGGGGAATTACAAAGGGGAGAAGTCGCTTTTCAGAAGCCTCGTCCATTGTTACCCCACTCCAAACGGTCTTTATTCCTAGAAGAATGTCAAGAATTAATATATCCATGATCGTACTGCCCGATTAGTTAAACCGGACCAATCAGTCTTTGGCAGCATCAACAGGCCACATATTGAAAATCAGCTCATCCGCTCGTTAGCGAGTCTTGGAGGACGCAAACAGAGAAATCGAATAAACATGTCTTTGTCCATTTTCTTTAATTGTGTCCTCCAGGACTCGCTATTCCAAGGGTCCTTTTATAGCGGAGCTCTCACGCGCGCGAAGCGCACCCCAGCGGAGCACTACGGGTAAGTAAATCTACCCATTCCAGAAAATTCGGTATTCATGTGACCGTACACCGACCGCCCGAACGAACGACCGTCCGTCCGCACCACAGGCATACCAATGTAAAATAACTCAATCAACCGGTATGGCAACCCAAATGCAACTCGAGGTTATTTTGGCGGGAAATCGCATAGCCACCCGCGACTTGTGAAGCAAAGACGACTAAAGAGTCAATAAATACGAAAACGGGAAGCGGAAATTGTTTCTGTATCCGTGTTGCCTAAAGTAGTAAGCTTAGATTAATTGTCATGTCCACAAATTTGGAATATAGAGCAAGAGAACCACATAGAAAAAGAGAAAGTAGGCAGCAGGCCAGTGAAGCTCAACGAGAAGAAGGGCGACAGAGATCTAGAACGAGAGATAAAAAACAAAGGTGACATATTTTGGTTGGAAGAACAACATGAAAATTTTAGTAGCGGCGGTCACAAAATCAGAAATGTTAGCAGCCACCAATGCTAGGTGAGAATGAGCAGCAGTGAAAAAAAAAACTGAACTAGAACACGTACGACATTTCCTCCAAAAAACGTGTAACTAAGAAGTTTCTGGAAGTTTCACATTGTAGTCGTGCAAAACAACGGCAAAGACATGTACAAAAAGTTTCCTACATGTGCAAAGTTGTTTTTTTGCTAATTAGACCTATTGTTGTTTTTCACCGTTGTCCGTCGTTGCCTTCGCCGCTAAGGACTATTTTTATATTTTGTTTGAAGAAACTTTAAATATTATCGAGAGCTTAGTTTTTAGCCCTGGCTAGATCTTTATATTAGGCTTATTGTTCGCGCTTTGTGGTTAGACGAGCATTGTTTGAAAGCGCGCAATAAAGACCAAAAATATTCAAAATGTACAATTTATAATTACAGTTGGCTTTGCTTCATTGATTTTCAATAACAATGATGGTATGATTTTCCTAATTTGTGAAAAGATTGTAATTGTTTTGCGCATACTTTTAGCGAAATGCACACGTTTTTTCAACTTCAACAAGTTGGACCAATCAGACGATGTTAAATTGGCATTCACGTGATTTCTGAGTCACGTGCACACGTACTCATTATACTTTAGCTATATAAACCGCTGCACTCTTTTGGTATTTGCATACGCTCTCCAGCAACATCTAGCAACACCTCTCAGTTTAGCGAACTAAGAAGAACGAAATTTTTGCATAATGTCTGGTCGAGGAAAAGCAGCTAAGAGTGGAAAGAGCACAAGCAAAAGCAGGTCTGTGCGAGCCGGTTTGCAGTTTCCTGTTGGGCGCATACACCGCTTTCTTCGAAAAGGTTTGCTCTGAATTGCTGTTATAAAAGGTCTTGTAACGTCCCCATGGTCGCTTGTGGTAGAAGTGTGAATTATAGTATATCACAAATTCATTTTATTACAAAAGAACTGTTCTCTACTCCCACACTGTTGAATGTCTTCCCCCGTAGCATTTTCCTCTTTGAGTACAATTTTGCAAATACGTTTTGTCGGTCAAATTTCTCTCAGTAAAAGAGCTTCTTTAAAAATACCTTCCTCTCGGCTTTATCTTAGCACGTGTTCTCAGTTTTTAAAAGGAGACATTCCAATTCAAAATAGTTGACTATTTCTCTGCTGCAGGACAGTACGCCCAGCGTGTTGGTAATGGAGCGCCCGTGTACCTCGCAGCAGTGCTGGAATACCTCTCCGCGGAAGTCTTAGAACTGGCTGGAAACGCAGCTCGAGACAACAAGAAGTCCCGTATCATCCCGCGCCATTTGCAACTGGCTGTGCGAAACGATGAGGAGCTTAATCAGCTTTTGTCCCACGTGACCATAGCAGATGGCGGCGTACTGCCAAATATTCAAGCTGTGCTTCTTCCTAAGAAGACAGCCTCCAAATCTGGAGGTTCAAAGATAGGAAATTCGAGCCAAAGTCAAGAATACTGAGACGCTGGTAAAACAAGCACTCGGTCCTACTGATCAGCATTTCATTTGTTATATGTGACTGTTCGCAAGTCTTGCGGAAAAAGGAGCTCGAGAGCTGACTGTTGAGTGAATTATTAATGACTATTATTTCCGTACTTGTCTTAAGATTCAATATCGCAACTTCATAGTTTATAATCAGAGTATTTTTCAGGCTTTCTTTGCTTTATAGTTACTTTTTCGAGTGATAAATATCGTAGTTATTTTTTCCGTTTCTTTCTCATGGGTGATTTCACAGACGTATGATCAAAGGTGCAGGAGTCCGTCCCAATTTATCAGTGATTTAATTCTAAAGTCTGTGAACCTCACCTTTAGTCGTGACCTACTGTAAATATTGAACGTGTTGTAAATAAAGTTCGATTTGCTATGTTACCACCGTTTACAGATTTGCTTCTTCTGGTATGTTTATCTCGACTCTTGTGAAAAATATTTTTGCAAATAATTGTTCCAAAGTGCGCGAATAAAAAAATGGCGTTTGGCAAAGGAAACGAATCTGCTTAAGGAAAATTTATTATGAAGACTTGAGAATTCACAACTTCGGCCTTGCGCTTTTTTTTTTTTTATCTTTTCTTGCTTTTTGCGCGTTCAAAAGCCTATAGTGTACTGAAAGGCCATTGAAACAAGAGAAATGTAGCTGCCCACCATTATTAAACCGTTTATCTTGCAGTAAGAATAAGAAATAATTTCGGGTATGAAGCTTACTTTCGGTATTTCGTTTTTTCATTTAAATTTTGTTTTGCACCCTTCCGTTATGTGAGTCCTCCCTTCCATGCACAGCCGAGTGAAGTCTAGGAACTAGAGAAAAACGAGAGGCGGTCTCGCGGTTTTTCGCGGGATACTTGCCATCTTTACTTGTCATCTGTTTAACATAACATAACATACTAACTTTATTCAAGATGTAAACAAGCTTATTTGCAGGAAAAACATAATATTAAAAGACATCTTGAAAAGGGAGTTGAGAGGTTAGCCCTATATTAGAACTCCCAAACAGAGATAGAAAATGCTAAATAAAAAATCAAATACAATACAGGTATTCAAAAATCAAGGCCTTCATTAAAGCACGGTTGTAGTTTAAAATCTATTAAATAGATAACGATGAAGCTTATGTTTAAAATGATGAAGGCTTTCAGCTTCTTCTGTGTCGACTCTTGGTAAATCAGTCCGTTTTGAAACTATTCTAACAAAAAAAGAACATTTGTAGCAATCGAGTCTTGCGCTTTTAACATAAAATTTGAAGGGGTGATTCGCTCTTGTTAACTGAACTTTTGAGAATTAAAAATTCAAATGATAGTATCCAAAGACGAACTTATAGCACTCAATTGAAGATAAGTAATTTTTACGGTCAGATAGCGACGGCCATTTCAACAATTTACAACGATTAACATAAGGCATTTCTCCTTTGTGTTGATTAAGTGCTAATCTCTATACTTTTCTCTGTATACTCTCCAAGGTGTGGATGTCTTTGACGAGGTAAAAACGCAAGGGGCGATATGGTCAGGCCCAGGGGACTTGTTAGGCTTGAGTTTCAGAAGGAGGTGTCTTACTTCATTAGCACTACAACTGATATTTTCGAGTTTCTTGTTTAAAATTTCGCACACGATTTTCAGTGCATTTCTATGCTTGCAATCCTTTATCAAAGTCCTCATCTATCGATAAGTTCCGTAGATTATCTCATAAATGTCTTGAAGGTACGACGCCTCGTCTTCAGTAAACAATTTTCAGGAAAAGTATGGCGTCTCAAGCTGAGCTTATCATGGCATATCATCCAAGTTGTGCAGTTGCTTAAAGCCTTTCAAGGTTTGAATTTAGATTGTTTCTTGGCTAATTCGATGTTTTTGCAAATAATATTAGTGCAAGCAGTTATCCTTTACATCAAATTCTGTTGTATTTTTCTATGCAACACAGGTAGCCCAAACTCTATCCCAAACTCATGCTCAAATTAAGTCATACTTAGTAGAGGAGACTGGTTAGGAAACCCGGCAAACATCAAAATTGAAAACAATGGTGCTGTAGGTTATGTTGGAAGCTCCCTGACCATGCACAATTTTTTGTTTTCTGTTCACAAATTATGACTGAATAAATTAATGCTCGATAATGCAATGTTACTATTGGTCAATAACTTCAAAATGATAGGAATGCTATTGAACATTGTGCACAGTCAGGTCCAAAAAAGCGAACGAAAACCTATAACAAAGGGTTTCCCAACCACTCCACTTTAATTAACCATGATTCACTGTATGAAAAACCTTTCAATGGCGCGCGCATTTGCAAGCAGGGAGAAAAAAAAGCTAATATGAAGAAAGGAAGGAATTATTGAGAGGTGGGTGAAGTTCGGTTTTGTTCAGTTTAGTGCACAGGAGAGGTTTCTTTCACAGGTCACATTCCTCAGGTCACGATTACAGGTCACTCTTTTGTTGACAGTTATGAAAACTAAGTAATTTCCCCTCGATCAAAAACAACATTTATGATAAGGATCAGGGCTAGTTCAATTATAAGTAGCATGGTGACCCGTATTCTGACCTGTGGAATGTGACTTGGAAAAAATACCTGAACGAGCATGTTATCGGCTTGCTTCTGGGGTAGGGTACCAGGACAACCAGCGGAATGTGTCAGGGAATACAAGGAGGGGGATTGGATTCTCTTTCTTGGGGGAATGGAAAGTTCATGAATTGTTTTAAGGTTTGAACCAAAAGGGTGGGAGAATTCTAGAGATTCTAAATGAAGACTAAGACGGCAACCACAGGGAAGTCACGCTGGGATTTGTCATTTACTGCTTTTCCTAACCTATAGTTATCTGAAATATGAAGTTTCAAATGGGAAATTTTGTGTTTTCGAGCTGCTGAGATTGTAACAGAGGCTTGGATCCGGGAGGTGGGGGGGGGGGGGAACCTCCCATAAATTGCGGATAGATATGTGCTCTCCAGCTCACGAAAAGAACTCAGGAATTGCTGTTAGCTGATTGGGCACAATAATACAAAGCCTCTTTTGTGCCCAGCTAGGAGACAGCATTCGCTTGACCGTTTGGAAATGGTCCGGTGAGAGTCGGTACCCAGGGGCTCTTCCGCCCCTGCTTGAAAACTTTCGTCGCGCCTTTTCTCCCGGCCCAACTGTCCGGCCCTGGGTCTCCGAGGATGACACCGTCTTTTCTCTTTACTAAGATCGTCTAGCATGCATATGAAAATAAAACTGCAGAGGATTACTCCACCCATTTTATACAATGCCCCTGGTTAGTAGAGAGATTTTATGCCACGTCCCTATAAACAGACATTACTCTTCATTCAATAATTTGAATCAAGCAATGGTTTCAAATTGTAAAGTTTATTAGTGAGGGATGAAAACAGTATTCAGGGTGTTAAGACGAAAAAGTGAGATTAGTATCATCTGTAATACATTCTCACATCTAATATTAGCTTACAATAATAGGCAAGTCATTGATTTATGATAGGAATAAAAGTGTTCCAAGTATGGAATCCTGAGGAACCCCACAACATATATAACATGTTTCTGAAGTTTTATTGCCTATCAGTGTAACCTGTGTTCTATTAGATTGATTGTTTCTAGAAAGGTTGAGGCTGGCATCCCTGAACCCACTTCATGACTCTAATTCGGTTGATAGGATCTCATGATTGATAATATAAAAATGTCTTTGTTAGACTGACAAAAAGGATTTGCATGGAGAAAAAGAAATCCCTTCTTATAGAAAGAACAAACCCGTAAACCGATAAAATGGCCATAAACTTGCTCAGGACGTCCACACAGAAAAGAAGGAAGATACAACTTAAATGAGTTAAACCGATTTTTATTGAAAATCCTTCCTTATTGGTAGGTTACAGAAACGATCGTTTCCCCCCTTTCAAATCCTGATATTTCGAAGGTTACAATGTCGACGTTTATTTCTCAAGCCTGGGTTACCTGTGATATAAGTGATTGAACAATATCAGGCGACAGGCTCGGCGGGAGTCCGGTTTGTTAAGTGACGAGTATGATAGGTCCAGTGATTTTGTCACTTCTGCCTCCTGCGTTCCTCACGCATCCAAAGACGCAGAATAATTTATGACATGCGTCCCGTAAGACACAAAGATCGATCGATCTGAACATGTGTACTTGTACAAATATCTCGTTCGTGTCATTTCTGTGGCAGTTAATATTTAACTATGCATATTTCTTTTAGCCGTTGTTGTGCTTTAAAATGGAAAGACTATATTTTAATTTCAGTATACTGTAATACAGAGGTTTGGCGTCTCTCTTCTGATTAACTGTCTAGTTACATAAAGGCACAAGCATTTTTAATTTTGAACTCGGTTTGTTTAACTGGGACTGGTGATTTTTCACAAGATGAGTCCTAGGACTCACCATAACTATTTGCAACAAAATCACTGGATTACAGACAACTGATCCCCCGGTCTTTGCTCGATATTCACTGTTAATACTGAATCTAGTGGATAGGTGTTAGCGGAATTAATTGCGCTATCAGTTGGATAGTTATTAATGCAATGAATAAAATTATCCTCCCACTGAACAACTAGGGCTAACTATAATTAACCATATTTAAATAAATAAAACCGACTTTTAGAGAAACACAAAGTAAGAGTCGCAGCCTAATAAAAGTACAAGAATTGTTTTGACTTACGTGAAAAGAAGAAAGAAGCCGGTAGTTGCAGCTGTCTCATTAAATAGCAGGTAATTTTGTTACACTTATTCATGCAAAAAATCAAGGTCGGTTATAGGTTATTAGGTAGGGGCATTCTTTCAGCTTTCATTTGAACGGAAATGGAAGTAGTGAGAGAGGAAGTCTTATATCTCCTCTTCGTAGGGGGTTCCTTTTCAAATTTTGTTACATTGTTAAACTTTTTGTGAAATTGGTTATTTTTTTGTGAACGCCTGAAAGTATAAACAAAACTTTCACCAACCAATAAACCTAACTGAAACCTATAGCCAGTGTAGAACCTTTGCCAACTTACTCGACATTATTCATGCTCTCGTCTCCGACCCGTCTCCATGTGTTTTCATTGTATGGCAGGAAAAACTGACGCAATGTGTAAGAACTAAAGTAAAGGCGTATATATGTAGTTGCTTTTATTCAAGCATTACTCTTTATATGCCAAAAGAACTGAGTACTGAAAAACTGTTTAAAATAAAGTTGAGAATAAAAGATGCTGAGTTATAGCACCAGTAAACATGAAAAATGCTTTGATGGCATGGTCATTTAATAAAAAACTGAGGAGATCAGGTAGAGGGTTTAAAATCTGTTTAATTCGACAAACAGCGAGCAAGAGCGGTTTGAATTACTGTCTTAATGCATCCTTGACTGCTTCTCTGATTTCTCTGATCTTCCAGCAGTACAGTAACGGGTTTAATGACGAATTGACGTAAATTAAAGTATAGGCATATTGCCTAGCAAGGTAAAAAGACAATGGAAAACCACCTTGGGGCGTTGAGAATACAATGATACAATACGGTAGATAACAAACAGCTAACGCTATCTGTACCCAGAGTGCACTAGACACTGCCTTTCTGTGCCGAGTAATGCTCATTGAAATTGCTTGACTTGGCTGTCCTTGAAAAAGGTGACCCAGTGCATGAATATGGTTATGACGCAGAATTAAGAAAATTTTTGTGTAAGAGAAAACTGAGGTAGTTAGGCAGAGTACTCCAATGATATTGATATACCAGAAAATTATGCGAGGATTAACAAAATACATCATTGCCCCGACTATAGACACAACCCAAAATGCGAATACAGCCACATATGTTCTCTTTAAAGTTACAACTTGTCTATATCTGAGTCCCAGAGATAGGGCAAGAAGTCTGTCCACGCTTATCGAAGCTACTGTTAATAGAGAGACTGTACACAAAGTATTACTAGTTGTAACAAATTTGGCCAAGATGATTCGACAAAGACTCCACCGTTCCATCACCAGAGACGTCCAATATATAACAGACACAGGCTCCACGATGACACCAACACAAAAATCGGTTATCGCCAGGTTACGATACAGGAGTTTGGATGGCGGATGAAGCGAAGATTCCTTGCAAAGAGCAACTAGAATAAGAGTGTTCCCAAGAAATGCAGTAAAAGACAGAAAAATGTTCAGCGCTGCGAGAAGTATGAGATACTTGTAGTCCTCTCCTGTGAATTCGTCCGGACAATCGAATTCGTGAAATGTTTTCTGCTTTTCATCTCCGGTATAGTTCTGTGTTAACATTTTGCTCTTTGCAGTTCGAATTTATTATGCTGCACCGCTTCCTTTTAAGTCTAACATCATGAACAGCTGAAGGGGAACAAATAAGTTGAAAGTATTTGCATTATTGTCTTTATGACTTTTAGTAATCTGCAGCTTGCTGTTTAATTGGCATGAAATGTCATTTGGAAATTGGCTAAATTTCATTGAGCGAGAAAATGGATCTAAAAGCCTAGGTTTACTTAGATATTCAAGTGGCCGTCAAGATCAAAGGAATTGCTAACTGCTTTTTACAGTCGACGCAGAAGAGTGCACTCTCAATCTCGTGGCTTTTATTGGGGTTTCTACCCGTCCAAGCCAAAGCCTAGGTTTAGTTAACAAGTTACAGAGTTTAGATTTGACATTGCTTACCACGTTTATCCCTAGTGACATGAAGTAATTGTTAAGTATGCAAGACTAGTCGTTGGACAAAGAAAACCGCAGTAAAATTACCTAACACAGTCTCTGCCTCATTATTATAACAAACCTTCTCAAGGCGCGCAATTTTCTGTTTGATTCTTAAGATAGACCTTTTCATAGCGGACACTGTCCTGTACTTGATTGTCACAATAGACACTGTCGAAGAGCGAACATTTCTGTATTTGATTGTTACGACAAACTCTGTCATCGAGGGCACGGTCTTTTTGTTTGATTCTTACAGTAGGCCTCCCCATAGCACTGTTCTCTGCCTCATTATTACGGCAGACCTTCTCATAGCGCACACTGTTGTAGTGCGCACTGTTCTGGGTTTGATTATTACGATAGACACTATTGTAGCGCACTCTGTTCTGTGATTGATTGTTTCAGATGTTTCATTTTTACACTTTGATTGAAGTGAATTGCACTTTTTGGGAATTTAATTGCTCAGCCAAACTACCGCAAAAATAAAACATGAGACACTTACAGAGACCTTCAATGACATGCAACGGGAAGTTATTAACCACTTTTATTGCGGGCGACAAGAGTAGCCCACAGTTTTCATCTTCAGGTTATTATTATGCATGCATCGCAGGTATGTAGCCGGCATTCGTTTGGACTTCCACTCATAAGGATGAATGGAATTCACAGAAAGCAATTTGATCACTCGCATCTGGATTTTTTCTGGTCACTTAGAATCTGATGACGCATGTTTAGAACATCTATCAAGTGAAACTTGTGCGAAGCACAGCGTTGGAGTAACAGCGTTTTCATCTTCCATCGTTGTCGCCCTCACTCCGTAACCTTTGGTTTTCTCTTGTTTTCAATAATATATTGATCTCTCTCACACTCTATTGTCATCTTTACAATTGTCAAAAATAAAAGTGCCGAGTTGAGGAGAAAAGGATATCTAACATCAGACGTCTGATCACAGTTATATAACATATTATAAAATAACTAAGATAGTACGCGCGCTCTGATTGGCCGAGAGGAGTGTTTGCATCAGAGTATGTAAACATGGTTGTGGCGTCAAGATGTTTTGCTTTTCGCGCGCTAATCACGCAAGCACGAATTTGAAAAAGTTTTCGAGTTCAAAACTCCACAAGTTTACTTTTTTTGGCCATTCCTTCGTCGGCTGAAACTTGAAAAATCGTTACAAAGGAGGTGTGTCAAGTTTTCTTCGCCTAAGCTGACATTTTAAGTTAGAAAAATCCGTATTTTGGAAAGCATCTTTTAGCAAAAACAAACTGATTACGCGCGCAAGACTTCGTGGACAAGGCTTTGCGACTGGTAAGAATTTCTCTTTTAATCAGTGCCATAACAAAGAGTTTTGCGTTTTTTCTCGGGAAAGTTATTTTATAAAAGCAATAGAAAACTTTTTTCCTGTGTTTGCATAGCCTGATATAAACACTCGAGGCGTTGGGAGAATTCGAGACAGTTATGCAAACCCGAGACGAAGTCGAGGGTTTGCATAACTGTCGAGAACAGTCTGATAACAGCTATATGACAGCAGACTTCTGATAACAGTTATATGATGTCAGGCGTCTGATAACAGTTATATGACAGCAGATGTCTGCTGTCATATATGTTATATAACTGTTATATATAACTGTTATATAACAGTTATATATAACAGTTACTGTTATATAACACAGTTATATAACTGTTATATAACAGCTATATGACTGTTATATAACTGTGTTATATAACAATTATAAATAACAGTCATATAACTGTTATATGACTGTTATTTATAACTGTTATATAACAGTCATATAACAGTTATATTACAGTTATATAACTGTTATATAACACAGTTATATGACTGTTATATATAACTGTTATATAACACAGTTATATGACTGTTATATATAACTGTTATATAACACAGTTATATAACTGTAATATAACTGTTATATGACTGTTATATAACAGTTGTAAATAACAGTCATAGTGTTACATAACAGTTATATGACTGATATATATATAACTTTTATATAACTGTTATATAACAGTTATATGACTGTTATTTATAACTGTTATATAACACAGTCATATAACAGTTATAAATAACAGTTATATAACGTCATGTCATATGACTGTTATATAACAGTCATATAACAGTCAGTTTTATAACTGTTATATAACCGTAATATAACACAGTTATATAACTGTTATATATGTCATATATGACAGCAGATATCTGCTGCCATATAACTGTTATCAGACGTCTGATTTTATAACAGTTATATGACAGCAGACATCTGCTGTCATGTAACTGTCATCACACGTCTGATGTCTGATTTTATATGTTATGTTACATAACGTCTGATAACAGTTATGGGACATCAGACGGCTGATGTCATATAACTGTCATCAGACGTCTGACATCATATAACTGTTATCAGACGTCTGATGACAGTTATATTACATAACATATAACATCAGACGTCTGATAACAGTTATATAACATAACATACAAAATCAGACGTCTGATAACAGTTATATGACAGCAGATGCACAGGAAAAAATAACGGATTCCCATTTTTGGATATTTTTGGGTATTTAAAGGATACCCATAAAAATCCCAAATTTGGCAAAGTGACACAAGTCCCAACCAGGGAATTCCCAACCAAGTTCCCAGATCGGGACTTGTCTCACTCTTCCAAATTTGGGATTTTTGTGGGTATTCTTTAAATACCCAAAAATGGGAATCCGTTATTTTTACCTGTGATGTCTGCTGAGACTCGAGCAGTGCTATATTTGCTGTGATGTTTCACAGCAAGTTCACAACACAAATCTTTGACACATTTGATAACAGCAATGTGTGGATTTAACGCCATATAGAGATATTCTCGAAGTCTTTCTAGCCTTAAGTGAATACCATGCAATTGTTTAGAAGAACGCCACAGAAAGAAACACTGATAGTGAACAAGCCTCACATCTCTCAGTTTTAAAAAAGTATAATTGAGATCATCTTGGACCGATGGAGCTAGTATTGAGACACAGTCAAGCAAAATCATACAGAATCGAGCGGCTGTTTATAGCTTTTTAAACTTTGTGATTCGACGTCGCGAAGATTCATCGTGAGAATTCACTTCAAATTATGTAAGTCTCCTGGTGTCGATAAAATCCACCATAACCCCAGTTCTTCCTCCTGCAACTGGTTCTTTACATGGCACAGCAATCATAAGGGCTCTCGAGTGATGAAAAGCGTTATAGGATGTTGTACTTTTATTACGCAATCACAAAATGCAATCAGACAACCCCTTTCTTAGGACGAGAAAACCGCCTGGGCCGCAAGGCTGCCTTATGGAGAAGCCACTGAACTTTTTACATCCCTTAGGAAACTTTGAAGGGTGTTCAAGACACTATGCCCCGGTGCTTGAGAGATTTGTTATCCTAGTGTCTGACCACACAAACCGGAGTCAAAGAGTCAATGATGCCAAAAAAGTTCCGGCTATTTGCACAAAAGGGAAGAAAGCTCGAGAACTTCTCCACTATATCAGCACACCAAGAGAGTTGCCTAGCAAAGATGATACCCTGGGTGCGAAACGTGACCAAAGCGTAATGCGACAATGGGCTACTGGGCATGGAAAAGCGATGCAATGCACCACAAAGGATTCTGCGGGAACACTTCCCTTAAATATGTCCCAAAAGAATTACGCGTTGGAGAGAGAGTTGAGTTGGAATACAATGACACGAAAGGAACTCAGAAGACCGAGGAGCTTCTACTAATCTTGACAGAAACGTGAGTTTAAATCTGCTGTTAAGATAAATTCGCACTCGCTCTGGAAGAGTTTTACTTATCTCCTTGTCGCATAGACACCTAGAAAGTTGGATTAAATAGACCTTATTAAACTTCCCTAGGACACCATTCCCTATTGATATAATAGCTTTCTTTTCAATAACGGCAGTTAAATTGGTAACTGCAACCACCCAACCCCCCTGAGCACAAATTTTTTCACCATATGGCTTGACTAACTGTTCTGTGTTTGATTGTTATGATAGACACTGTTGTAGCGCAAACTGTTTTGTATTTGATTATTATGATAGACAATGTTGTAGCGCAAACTGTACTGTATTTGATTGTTATGATAGACAATGTTATAGCGCACACTGTACTGTATTTGATTGTTACGATAGACACTGTTGTAGCGCACTGTGTTCTGTATTTGATTGTTGTGATAGACAATGTTGTAGCGCACACTGTTCTGAATTTGATTGTTATGATAGACACTGTTGTAGTGCACACTGTTCTGTATTTGATTGTTACGATAGACACTGTTGTGGCGCGCACTGGTCTATGTTTGATTGTTACGATAGACACTGTTGTAGCGCATACTGTTCTGTGTTTGATTGTTATGATAGACACTGTTGTAGCGCATACTGTTCTGTATTTGATTGTTACGATAGACACTGTTGTAGCGCGCACTGTTCTATGTTTGATTGTTACGATAGACACTGTTGTAGCGCACGCTGTTCTGTGTTTGATTGTTACCATAGACACTGTTGTAGCGCACACTGTTCCGTGTTTGATTGTTATGATAGACACCGTTGTAGCGCACACTGTTCTGTGTTTGATTGTTATGATAGACACTGTTGTAGCGCATACTGTTCTGTGTTTGATTGTTATGATAGACACTGTTGTAGCGCATACTGTTCTGTATTTGATTGTTACGATAGACACTGTTGTAGCGCATACTGTTCTGTGTTTGATTGTTACGATAGACACTGTTGTAGCGCACTCTGTTCTGTGTTTGATTGTTATGATAGACACTGTTGTAGCGCGCACTGTTCTGTGTTTGATTGTTGCGATAGACACTGTTGTAGCGCACACTGTTCTGTGTTTGATTGTTATGATAGACACTGTTGTAGCGCGCACTGTTCTATGTTTGATTGTTATGATAGACTCTGTTGTAGCGCGCACTGTTCTATGTTTGATTGTTATGATAGACACTCTTGTAGCGCGCACTGTTCTGTGTTTGGTTGTTATGATAGACTCTGTTGTAGGGCGCACTGTTCTGTGTTTGATTGTTATTATAGACACTTTTGTAGCCTACACTGTGCTTTGTTTGATTGTTACTATAGACACTGTTGTAGTGTGCACTGTTTTGTGTTTGATTGTACCGTGGTTGTTGCCAAAAACAACTTTTGTATAGCTAGACATACGTCTAAAGCTAAGCTAATGGACGATGGCTTGTAATAGCGTTGCAGGGACACGCTGCGTACAACGAGACATGATAGAAGCATTTATTGAATCTAGCCATAGAGAACGAATGTTACAAACGTGCTAGAAAGTTTTGCAACATTTGACCTCGGTACCTGTCTGTACCATTGTACTATGGTGCGACAAAGATGTTATACTATCGTTTCTGGTTAGTAAAGTAGAAAATGAAAGTTTTCCTTGCATGCACAACCTTGCGGAACGAACTGGACAAGTTCAATATAGTACGACGAGACAGAGCAGTCGTGTACGAACACACGAAAAGAACTCAGCGGATGCTGTTCGCCGATTGGGCAAATTAATACAAAGCATTTTTGTGTCCAATCAGCTCGTGTTTGAAACTTTCGTCGCGCCTTTTCTTCCTACCCGACTGACTGTTCCTGGTGGGTCTCCGAGAATAGGCTTTACAGACATCCGCTATATTGCAGGTGCGGTAAGGAATGGTGAATATCAGGGCGGATAAACTTTATCCGCCCTGGGCAATATGATGAAAACCGTGATGTTCGTACTGGCTTTTCAGGCCGGATATTCTAACTGTTCAGAATTCGAGAATCAGGACACCGTGACCAGCCGGCCATTCTTGCTGCCACAGAAATGCTTCATCGAGTAGGATTTTTCATTTGTTTAATTCGTATGGTCGCAGGTGAGTGTCCAGAGTTTGGTGTTTGCTTAGTAAATAGCCTAAACGTCGTTCGTTTCTTGTTGTTGTTGTATGATAAATGCCGATCGGTGTTTGTGGGTATTCATATTCAACCCCGTATTCAAGAGACATACAAAAAAGTATAAGAGGTACAGCTTGAAAAATTGATTCGCAGTAGTTTATTACCAAGGTTCCACTAAATTCTCATGTATCTCCGAGAAATTGGGTCTTTTCCCTTTGAGCTGTCTTTAGATGCTTATGTGTAACAGCGATTTAGTTTTGATTTGCAGATTTAGTATTCATACTTCCTTGTTCTTTGTCGAGTAATTTTCTCGGTTGAGTGGATTGGTACGGTCATATCAGATGCATAAAAGATGTACAAAGTTGGTTGTTCTCTTACTCTTGCTCGGCTTAAACCTAATTTCAAATCATTTTCGAAGCTTCGGTTCTGTTCGTTGAACGATATCGTACTATTAATTTTGTGGGATGATTTCGGAAATGACGACTTAGAGAAACAATACAGAACTCTAACTCTGTTAAAAATAACAACAACAAGAACAAGTGACTAGGTTTTGCTCAACTCGAAAATGCAAAAGACATTCTTAATGTTCATATTGGATCAATAATGCAACCTAATACTATATAAATGCGTTCATTATTTTCATCAAGACGTATTTCTATTTAATACTGGTTCATGGTTTTTGATGGGGGGTTCTTCGTGAGTATTATTTCAATTTCAACACGAATCAGTTTTGAAAAATCAAGTCATAATTCTACCAGCCTTAACCAACTCGTTTCGAATGTTATGACAATAGTAATCTTACCTTGTTTAAAATTTTAGATTAGATCTATGGTATTGAGAGAGAAAACAGGCAAATACAGGCCCGATGCAACGATGAGCTAAATAGAAAATTGAAATCAGTCAATATCAAGCTTACTCTCATGTTGCATTTATTAACATTTTAAGTGTTAGTGTCAACAAGATTTAGCTGTGCGTGGCAATTCAACTGACGTGTTATCCACATCCCTATTCTGCTAAAAGTTGTGATACTTCTACGTAAGAGCTATCAGAGGGTACTAACTAAAGACGGGAAGAAAGGAACTTGATTGAAACTTGAAAAAGTCGGACCGACCTTGTCTATCTTGGAGAATAAATCGAAGTTTTTTTCTTTTCTGACTCTTGTCTCGTTCTTCAGGGGTCATGTTATACTTTAGAGAGTGTACCTCTGTTAAATAATTTCGTGGTTTACGAAAAAGCGTGAGGGTAGTCTTGTTTTACCAACCAAGTAGTGATCTTGTTATTGAAATGATCATATAATTTATAAATGATCAACCATTGATCTTACGAGAGGCGCGTTGTGTCATCGGATAAATTTCGTGCCCTTTCCGCGCGCGTCATGCCCTCTATAAGTGCATAAAGACGAGGAAGTTGCCTGCTAACTTTTATTTCCCACAGGAGACTGTCTTGATTTGGACCTTGGAATGGAGAGTGGAAGCATACCTGACAACAAGATAACTGCCTCATCTCAGATCTCCCATGCCAAGAACGGGCGATTAAACAGAGAAGGATCTTGGTGTGCGTCCACGAGTGATAGTAATCCCTACCTGGAAATTGATTTACAAACATTTCATATCATATGCGCCGTGTCTACCCAGGGGGATTCCCTAACAGACAATTGGGTAAAGACATACAGTCTACAGATATCAACCGATGGAACTTTTTGGACAAATTACAACGAGTTTGGAAAAGTTAAGGTAAACTGCATACCATTATTTTCCGTTGGCAGCTCACTTTTCAGGGAAGTATCTTTTACTCTTTCATTCTAAAAACTGAAGTCTAAGTCAAAAAATTTTGAAAAAAGATTTTGTAAACTGCTAAAAAACAAATAGTACAATGAGAAAGCACTGTCAAAGAAGTCTCATTTCAACGATCACGCTATTATTCTATCTTTACATTGATTTTAGATCTTTTCGGGGAATGACGACAGAGAGACAGAGAAAACGAACATTATCCATGAAGGCTTGTTGACGAGATGGCTGCGATTTGTAGCAAAAAGAAGTCATAACAAGTTTTGTATGAGAATCGAGTTGTACGGAGTGAAGCAAAAGCCAGGTAAATCAATTTTGACTTTAAAGTGAAACCGTATCTCTGTTTCCTTGTACTTGGTTATGTTGAAATGTGAAAAACGATGGTAAAACGCAATCTCGTTTCAAAGGTTCTCTCCTACTCGTTTTCCAAGGGGCGAGTAGAAGGTCGAGAAACCTGTGAACAAGTTTGGCTTAGGCGACGAGAACGCGACGTCATAAATAGCAACCGTGAACTTTGATGTTTCGCTTGATGGAACTTCTTCCTGTCGAAACGAAAACCTTGTTTTAGCTCCTATGGTATGACGTCATCTGCCCAGAGTACGGTAAGAAAGAGAAGATCCGCTTTCGGTTTGAAGTCGACGTCATCCTCGTTCAAGGTCATTACTGGAACATTATGGTCAATTTTCTAAATAACACTTAACAGTTTTCTTTTCTTTTGGACACAGATAACCTTGCGACTGGTAGAAACGCATACCCGCACTTAGCTTGCTGTAGTACTTCGGAGAACACGTTGTATTCGCATCACAACTGCTCTCAAACTGCAGCTAATAACTCCAGCTGGTGGCGTGTTGATCTGGGGTCAGATCATGTTTCAGTCTCAGAAGTCCTCGTATTTGACAGGCGTTCACAGGCTTTGGGGCATAGAAGTAAAAGCTTTATACTAACACTAGGTGAGTGATTTGATAAACGTCACGAGTGAAGGCGCGATATCTGCCGCTTAATCAGGTCCAGATTCCCCGCTTAAAATGAACACGTGACGTTATCTTCATGACATCATCCCCCTTTTTCATGAAGTAAAGTCAATGACGTCATCGGCGTCTTATTGTATCTAGCGTAAATTAATGAGATTCCTGCGAAGAAGTGAGCAAAAACTCCCTTCTATAATGCTCTTTTATATTTAAAGATCTATTCTTTACAAGGTCTGAGGGGACTCAGTAGTTGTCTGTCAATAAAAGTCAAGCACGTTAAATAACTCCTGGTGTGAATGGCTCCTGGTGTATTAAAGCTCTGTATCTGACATAGCCGGAATGAGCTCAGCAGGTGTCAAACAGTTGTAAACCCTAGTGTGAACGGTACTTTATACATTTTTTATTATCATAATGGTTGTTTTTGTTGTTGTTGTTTTTTAAATATTGTAAAGAAACATTTTAATCGTAAGAGAAATTATACTTGTAATTTTTTTGAATTTTAATCTTGGTATTTTTAATGTTGTAAATCGCCATCAGATGTTAGGACATATTGTGCTATATAAATAATCTATTATTATTATTGCTAAGATTTGCATTTTTCATGGTCAGAAGGAACTCAGTAGGTTTCAAGCACGTTTAAGCCCAGATTTAAACGGCGCCTGACGTATTGATTAACGCTCTGTGTTTTATATGGTAGGAAGGAATTCTTCTGTCTCAAGTAATCCTACGTGTGTTGGGCGGTACAGTTTTGCTCAGTTTAAATCTTCAGCTGTTTGTTACACCAATCCTCTTCATACTGGTAGATATCTCGGTATCATCGCCACAGATAAACAGGGTCTTAGTCTGTGCAAAGTGGAAATTTACTCACGAGGTAACGTTATGGATAGAGAGTTTAAGCTTCACGTATACGGCAAACGGCAAATGTCAGATTCAATTTGAAAACTTCTCAAAACAAAAAAATGAACAGATAAAAACAGCTCCAGACAATTCTTATGGTTTAAAAAATTGCGTGAAACTACTAATTTATGTGTAGAATTAATGAACAGTAAACGACAAGTAAGGGGGAAACTTGGTTACGTGATACAAATTTGCGTTTTCCGTTTGACGCAAACGTGATGTATTAGTTCCGACGGAAAATCCGACCTTGATGTGGTTATTTCTTATTTTTCAGTTCCAAAAGCGCTTCTCATTTGTCGGAACTGGTCGGTCAGACCATTCCCGTTTTCATCCGGCGGGCCAGCTCTGACTTTTGAAAAGCACCCTAAGATAGTAAGCCAGTTGTCTAGTGAGTCGTTGATAGTATTTTTTTGAGTACGTGGGGTTCCAGGAGATTTGATGTTTCGTCTACTAATAGTGTTCAGTAATGTGATTGTTGACCTCACCGTTTCTTGTCGTTCATTTGTCTTTTGTCTTCAGTCAGTGGATGCCCTTCGTCACAGACGTAATTTAACCTCAGTTAGGTTATCATTACAATTTTAAAAGTTGCTAAAATACTTTTGGGAAACTTTCTTTCGAGGCGTTGAATTGATTAGTGTTGAACCCATGTGGTCACGTGAAACGTGACGTCATAATGATATTCAAAAGGAAATTCTAAATGGGTTAGGATTGGTTGGTTACAATTAAGTCTGAACCACGTGTAAATGTTTGATTTTTCGTGCGAAGTTTTTCCTTGGCCGGTCTGCTCTACATAGCTAGCCGTTTTATCTATTGTATAGAGATAGGAACGTTATGAAGTTTGATATCTTTGGGATCAAGAGAAACCTTCCTTATGAGGAAGAGATCGTCTTATTGAGGGTGCTGTTGAGAGAGTGTGACAGTGAGAAATTCATTAGGATTATCATTATTTTCCTTAATTGAAGGAAACCTGGCTTATGGTAAGCAAACAGATCAGGTGAGCACGTACACTGTCGGCTCCAGTGGCAGAGCGGTAGATGGGGACAGTAGTACAAATGATTTCTCTGCGGATTTAACGTGTTCCCACACAATGAATGGAACTCCGAACCCCTGGTGGAGAGTAGACCTTGGACGAGTGGAGTCTGTAACCGAAGTGTACATAGTCAACAGAGGTGACTGCTGTGGAGCGAGATTAAGCTCATTTGAAATACGAGTGGGTAAGTCACAGATGATTTAGGGAACGAGAAGCCCAGTCCTTCCTTTTTGCTCCCCTCTCTCCCTCTCGCCTTTGGATAATTGCCACGCTCGAAAGCCTGATTATAACCGACATTACCTCAGGATAATAATCGACTATGGCACCTTATGGCTCCGACTTATGGCTCCTGAGTGGAAAGAACACAAATCAAAAGTTTTTGCTATAAACAGAAACTTTCATACATCGCATTAGTTTGCTCTCTTTCGTTACCTCGTATTAGGGTAGCCTAATTTGCTAAAAATGATTTAACAATTCCTGGCGTGAATAACAATGGCTGTAAAGATGGCTAGATCTTCCCCATTTTACCAAAAAAGTGGGACCTCCTCGTCTACGGTTTTTAAATATCTTTTTCCATTTACTTATTTTTCTTATTTAATTACCTTAAAACTTGTGTGAAACGTAGCTCTCTTACCTTTGACATCTGCAGCTAATTCCTTAAGAACTGATATTTTTTCCCAGTCACTCTTAAACGAGATTAGTTAGTGTACTACTACTTATATTATACCCTCCACACTTTTACCTTCAACGATAATGTACAAATCACTTTCTTATTTTTTGTTTCGTTTTTTGTTTTCTTTATTCCTTTATTTTTTTCTTTCACTCTGTGTTGTAATAAATTCTTGGGACAAACGAAAGATTTCGAGGTTGATAAAGTAGCAGTAGTGCAACCGAAGGATGATAAGACCTCGTTCTGAGCCAAATATCGACAAAGAAAAATCTAAGCATATCAGTATTGACTTTATTTGTAGGCACAAGTACTGTCAATGGAGGTGTGAATAATCCTACATGTGGTCGCAGTAACTATAGTGTTCCCCAAGGGAAAGGCGCATCCTTCTTCTGTCGCCCCAGTTTACCCGGAAGATATGTAACTATAAGAAGTACGTTGGAAGGTACTCATCCACTTACACTCTGTGAAGTTGAAGTATATTCCGCGCGAAGAGGTATGCTTACTGAACTCTTACTGATACTAAAGCCTGATATACACGATCATCATTAATTTTAATTGGTCTAGATATCATTGCGTCACCCAGTCAGATGTAACCCAATTTTTTCCCAAGGACCTTTGTTACCCTTGATCCTTGGTGCTGACCAAACGTATCGCAGCCTCTGGGAAGAAGATTAGAGATAACTGCGTATTGACAATGCCTGTTCATGCGCAGTAGAGAAGAAAGTTAATTTGCTCCCGTTAATGCTCTGCTCGCGTGCAGTTTGTTCGCGTTCTTCGGGGTTCAATACAAAACAAAAGAAAATCAATCTGCTCTCCAAAGGATATTTTATTCATTGATGATTTAAAGTTTGTAAAACTCTGCTCTTTCAATGAAGTTTTGATTGTTCTAGATATTATTACGTCACCCACAGATAACTGCGTACGGACGCGCGCTCTCCTATATATTTCGCTCGACTCTCCCAGGTATTGCTCGAAGTGTATGAGAGACCACGAAATAACCGTAGAATGTTTGAAATCCCGCGAAAAGGTCTTTAAATTTCATTACTAAATGAAAGGTTATTTTTAGCTTGTCAAATTCAAGCACTTGGTGTGACCAGCAGAGATGCCTTTCCAGACAGCAGCTTGTCAGCCTCGACATCACGTGCGAGACACGAGCCCTTTAAGGCTCGACTATTAAATGAAAATGGTGCTTGGTCACCCAGCAGCGATCTTCATACTGATGACTACTTACAAATTAACTTGCATTACGAGTTCTTCATCTGTGCTGTTGCAACTCAAGGAAATCCAGTCACTGACCACTGGACAACAAAATATAAGTTGCGTTTTTCACTGGACAGCATCAACTGGCACAGCTACCAGGAGAACAACACAGATAAGGTATGTTAAAACAGACAGATATATGCAATACTGGGCGCAGTACATGACAAATTCTCTATCGCAATATATTATAATTACTATAGCTCTAACTTGACTTTTTGTATTAGACTGAAAATTTTTAGGGATCAGAGCTTATTCACACGCAGCTTCTAACATATGGAATTCCATGTCAGTCAGTTTACGCACACGTTGTGAGCTGAGCGCTTTCAATTAAAAAATCACCACATTTCTTTTTAAGTACGCTTTTCAGTTATAATTTCATGTGTGTTTTTTTTTAACAAATAAGTCATTGTAATATTTTATTATTACTATTAGTCATTGTAATATTTTATTATTACTATTAGTATTGTAAAGCGCTTTGGATCACTAAGAATAAGGTGCCAAATAAGTGTTTAGTATACCTGTATACACACTCAGTGCTGTTGGTGATTCGACCCATCTGACTGGTTCGCTCGGGACTGTCTCCTCGGACTATGACGTTATATTCAACGCGCTAGGCGTTGAATATAAAGAAAAAATATCACTGTCGTAAACTAGGTATTTTGCCAAAGTTTCAAAGTAGGAACTCTTAGAAAATACAAAAATATCCTAGAATTGATGATTCTGAAGATAAGAAAAGAGGTCATGATGTTTGAACAGTGTGATTTATTATGAAGTAATTTCACTGTGGCTAACTTTTTATTTCGCGTTGTTTAGTTTTACTTTCGCTCGAAGCAATGTTTACCATTACAGAGCAAAATTAGCGAGACTGCTTTGTCACTGTTTTGTGAACCCGGAATTTCCTCGTAAGACCAATTTTGCCTATAGAGTGTTTTCACATGACGTCACGGCGGCCATATTGGTGTCCCAAAACAATGAAACGGCAGCCATGTTGGTGTCTTAAACATGTCCTGTGTGTGGGATTTAATCTCTTCTCTTATGTAAATGCTTTCTTTTGTTCCAATAAATTTGCATAGATGATGACCACGTGAGTGAAAACGCTCTATAAATAGAAATCTATTTATGGGGAAAAAATAGGGCAAATATTCTCCAAAACCGTACGTGCCAGCAAATAAACAACACAAAGAACACTGCAGATAAACAACATTCACTTCGATCGTAGCCGCTGTTTACATCCTTGTTCCCCCTATTCTCCGAAATCCCCATGTTCCCCTTGTTCCCCGTGCTCCTTTTTGTTCCCCTTCTTTCTCCTGTTCCCTGTGTTCTCCCTGTTACCCCGTTCCCCCTTCTTCCTCTTGATCCCCCTTCTTTCCCCGTTCCCCCTTGTTCCCCTTGTTCCCCCGTCCCCCTGTTCCCCCTTTTTCCTCTTGCTCCCCTGTTCCTCTCGTTACCCCGTTCCCTTTTGTTTCCCTTGTTACCCGTATTCTCTCTTGTTCCCCCTGTTTCCCCGTCCCCCCTTGTTCTCCTTTCCCCCCTTGTTCCCCCGTTCGTCACTAAATTTATGAAATATATATCGTTTACTTACTGCAAGATTTTAATACATGCATTTATTATGTCAAAACTGGACTACTTACACTCTCTGTTATCCGGACTTCGATAGAATCGTATTTTCAAACTTCAGCTTTTGCAAAATTCTGCCGCACGAACTTTGACTGGTACTAGGAAACATGAACATATTTCACCCGTTTTCAGGTCTCTTCTTTGGTTGCCTCTTCCGGAAAGAATTGATTTTAAATTTTTACTGCTTGCATTTAAATCACTTAATGATCTGGCCCCGCCTTATATGGAAGAAATGTTAGTTCGTTATTGACCAACTAGAACACTGCGTTCTGCTGATAAGCCGCCACTAGATTAGTCATTTTGAGGGTTTTGTAGTTTCTATTGTCCCAGTTTGGGTCATAAACGGAGAATGATTATAATGGCAATAACGATGATGATATTGTTAATGATGGTAGTGAAGTTGATGACGATAATGATGACGATGAAAATAACGTTTATGTACATGTTCATGATGATGAAGATGCTAACGATGATGAAGTCTGAATTGTTCTCTAACCTCATTTTGCAGTAGTACTTAGAAGACCAGAGTTACTAAGCCGTTCTGCTTCTTTAACGTCTATTACTTCTATCTATTTTAGATATTTCACGGTAATAATGGAAGAAACGACACAGTTAAGAATAATCTAGTCAAACTCACTAGAGCGAGGTATATCCGGTTCCAGCCAGTTGCTTACTCAACACATAAGGCTTTGAGGGTTGAAGTATATGGAGTATTGAAACCTACAGGTGAGTCGCTCTTTTACCTCACTCGAGCTTATAATTAACAGCATTCGTCTATGAGTAACTGTTAGGTATTAAGGCTATTTTCAGTAACGATATGTACCAAACTACAAACCGCGCTAAGAAGGGTAAAACAAGAGTCAGTGTAACCACCTGGACAAACACATATGGGCCTGTTGTGGAGAGATGGACGTTGTGTGGCCGAACAAAGGAGAAATTCTATTATAGTTAAAATTTTAGACCAGGGAGAATAATATTTAAACTAACAGCGTCTTGACGCTAATCCCTCTCACGAGTGCCAATTTTAAGACTATTTTTTTAAGCATATTTCTCCATAAGGATACTTTCCTCTGTACCTTTGGCTTTTATGAGAACAATCATTCGTAATCTCAACTAACTGACTAAGTAACTAACTGACTAAAAAACAAACAAACTATCTGAGAGTAAAGTATAGACAAAACAAGTAGTGTAAAAGATTTTCACGCGAACGTCCATATCGATGTCAAAGAAAAGTGTAGATTAGGGGACGACTATCACTTAATCTCAAAACTCATGAAGGCAAATAATGCTCAGTAAAATAACTGTTGTATTTTAGTTCCAAACCGATCCCCAGACAGCTTTGTCGTGGTTCCGCTGACCTCCACAGGCGTTCGTGCAGCATGGAAACTACCTCCATCAGCGTCCTGGCTTGTGGGCTCAATCACTGGATTTAAATTGCTGTACAAAAGAAAGAGCTCTGTTGTAGACCCACTTCGCGTCGAGACCATTGAAAGTAATTCCACCCTTTCCATAAACGTCACAGGGCTTGGTAAATATACAGAATATGAATTCCAAGTGTTGGCCTTTTCATCTGCGGGTGATGGACCAAGAAGCCCCATCATATTAATAAGGACTTTTGAAGATGGTAAGGAGTGATGAAAGGAAAGTACAAGTAAAACACGTCTAGTGAAACTTATAATGGCGCCTTACATTTTTCATTACTTCGCAACACATTAGTTTAGTAAGAGTCAGAGTTGTACATTGTCCAGCCAAAAGGTTAGAGTTGTGCTTCTTTTAAATTACCGTCGTCTAATGTTAAAAATGCATCGATAAATTGAACAACAAAGAGTTCAGAATATAAGAGTGGAGATAGTAATGGGATGATTATGGCGTGGTCATGATCACGGCAGTGGCTGAGAAGAATGAGATCATGCTGCTGATGTTGACGGTGTTGATGATAATTACGATTTTGATTATCATTATGATCAGTAATCGCTCGTGATTCGATCACTGGCTGAAAACATTATGAATCGAAATATACAGACGCTTAATAATCTTAATAAAACAAGTGATAGTGCTTCATGGTCATCGATGTCAAACTGGATGCAGACGAATGATGTGTAGAAACACAAAATGCCCAGTGACCTGGTGACATCACACAGTGGATGACGTCAGGGCGGCTACCATCGGATATATTCATAGAAATATAGAAATATATATAGGCCAGCCGATTTTGAAGGCCGCTAAGACCACGCGCGGTCCACGCGTTGTGCATGCGCTTCGCGCGCGGAACGAGATCATAACTCTCACCGCAAGGCCTTTTGCCTCGCTTTGCGAGGAGTTGAAAGGAAAATACCTTTTGGTTGACGTGCGTCGCTCAAACGTGACTCTGCTTAAGTTCCCTATTATGTTATTGTTATTGAATTCGTAGAAACGTCCTCTGTATAGGTGCAAGCTTCTCTGACCCCTCTTAAAGCTCACAATATTTCATAGAATAATAGAAAAATACTAGAGTTAAAAATATTTCTTATCTTATTTGTTCTTTGCTCTTCAATTCATTCTATTGCAGTGCCTTCACAAGCTCCTGTTAGCTTCACTTTGAATGCAGTTTCCTCCACCAGTATAACAGCTAGCTGGCAGCTTCCTCCGGCTCATTCCAGAAATGGTAACATTACAGGATTCAAATTATTTTACGAAAAGGAAGACCCAGCGGGGTCACCAGTTTCCACAATTATCATGAACGATGGAGCAATTCGTGTTAAAACTGTAACAAGGCTTGATAAACATACAGAATATGAATTTAAAATATTGGCATTTACTTCCGTTGGAGATGGACCCACCACCACTGTGAGAACTATGAGGACAAAAGAAGGCGCTGGTAAGAGAAGTTAATTCTTAAGCTCTGTCCACACTTAGGCGTTTTCGCTTGACAACGCCGCATTCATGTCGATCCATTTAGGCCCTCCGTCCACACTAGCACGTTGAGCGTTTTCATCGAAAACGCATCGTTTTAAAAACGCTCGAAACGCATACATATCCCATAAGTGTGAAAACGGTCGAAAACGCATCAAAATGAAAACAATGACCGAAAATATGGCAGGTGCGTGTTATTGTAGCATGCGTATAGAGTTAAACTTGTGTTGCAATAGGAAGCTTAAGCAACGAGTGACGCACATCAACCAGAAGTGGACTTTTTGCATTCTTGGGCCGTGGTTTTGACCATATTTTAAGGAAAATCGTCTTTACGAAGGTAAAAGACACTCAACAGTAACGTCTAAAGTCAATACTGGCAACAACGTCGTTCCCAGGGATCTCTCGCACTCGTTGTTCTGAGCGAGAGTCAGGGAGGAGAGATCCCTGGGAACCAGATTGTACTGACATCAGTAACGTTTGCCTTGACTTAGCAACAGAACGGGATCGTCAGTTGAGGATGGCGCGCGCAAATCAAACAGCTGGCTTGACCAATGGCAGACTGCCAAAGTAGGCACCGGAAGTCGCGTTCAGTTCTTTTTGCGCGCTTTCCTGTCGTCAACTAACGTTCCCGTTCAGTTGCTAAGCCTAATAAAACTTAAAGCGCTCGCTAAGGCTGCGTGCAAACGAACGCAACAACTCTCAACATTGTTGCGCCAACAATGTTGGGAGTTGTTGCGTGCGTGTTGGCAATGTTGGGACCTGCAGTGCATCTTGGGAAGGATACAACCCATAAGTCTTTGTAAACCATGCGTAATGCGCGTGCGCGGCCCCAACAAAGTTGGAAGAGTTGTGCAAACGGATCCAACATTTTTGCGCTACGCTTCGGCGATCATGGAACAAAAGAAATGTTGGGAGTTGTTGGCTGAAAAGTTTGACCGGTTTCAAACTTTGCCCAACAACAGGCAACAACATCCAACAACACGCAACAGGGTGTGCAAACGTACGCAACATGTAACATCCAACAAAGTTAGGAGTTGTTGGCCAACAATGTTGCATCCGTTTGCACGGGGCTTAAGACGTTTGCACGCGCTCAAGAAAACTCAGAAGTGCTGTTGAATTCCAAGCGAGGCAAGTGTTCTTAATTTGAAGGCGTGCTTCATCGCCTCAAGCTCTCAGACGTTCTTCCTTTGCTTGGACAAGAATAAAAATAAGTGAAGATAAATCCCTACTTCAGCAAAGCGTGCGGGAATTATCCCAAGGGGTCAAGGGGTTTTCACCGTGTTAGCCAATATAAAAAAATGCTACCACATAAGATAGTTTTACAACTCTATAGTAAAAATAGATCAATCCAAAAAACGACTATTATTAACTACTGTTGGGACGAATTTTCTCAGTAATATATCAATTATTTTCCTAGGTAAACAAAGTGTATTCCGCATCGTTGGCCTGGCTTTGTCCTTTGTTGTTGTCATATTGCTTATCATAATTGGCTTTTTGCTGTGGCGAAAGAGACGACCATCTACCACCAGGAACAGTTCCTCAGACAACTACACCTCTAACGCAATAGGTCAAGATGATTCATCACGTGAACACCACGTGTCAGAGCCATATATGGAGCTTAACCCTGGACCATTTGAGAGGCAATTGCGCGCAGCGCCTGAGTACCAGTCATTACAAGGCTCCACTGCAGCTCCCGAGTATGACAATGTTAGCGGGCATTACAATAAACCGGAGTATTGCAACATCCCTGGGCGTTACACTTGTCCCGTGTATTACAATGTCGGTTTTGTCAGAGAAACAACGGCGCAGACTAGAGAAGAAGACTACGAAATAGGAAATTCTCAAGCCTAAACGCTTCATCGTCCTCTTTTGTTCCCAATTAACTTATATTATTATTTCTAGGCGTGCACTATCCATTGAACTCTTTCCAAAGTGTAAAATAAAGGAATGCAACCAACTCTAAATTCCGTCACGACGTTGAGGGTAAAGCAAGAAATGTGCTAATACTGTTCCTGTCGTTTTCTGTAATAGCTAAAAGATTATTATTCATTCAAAATATTTCCCCTATTCTGATTGGCTAAAAGCACACGCATAATTCACCATAACCAAGCTATTGATGACAAAATTTGGAAGAATTTTGCGTTTAATGAACCGATGACGTCTAAATTGCAGCTTTTTTGTAGGTTAATGCACCGTTAACCGAAAAGACCTTGGGACGAGTTAAGTTGTTTTGGTTGTGAGAACAAAAATGGCGGACATTTCACTCGTTTCAAGAGTAAGAACTAGGCAAAATAATGACTAAAAACATGGCAAGAACAGCAAAGGACAACTCGAAGGGCGACATCTCCTATTTGGAGAATATTTGCGAAGCTGAGCAAACCCTAAACGTGCACTATCGAAGATAAACTTAACAAAGATGGATCGATGGAGGTAAGCATGTTTTAGCCATGTTTTTAAACTAGGAATTATTTCGAATGAATAACAAAAGAATTATTGAATTCGGCTTTCGTATCATATGGAGAATAATGGAGATCTCGGAGGATACGGCCTCGACGGATAACACCCTCCGAGATCTCCATAATTCTTCATAAGATACTCAGCCTCATTCATTAATTGTTAATAAAGATAGAATAATGTAAATTAACTTTATCGGGAACTGATACTTACTGCTCTATTAATTAGCGACAAACCAAGAAATATTTTAGATATTATTTCATGTATTTTCATAAGTAAGTCTAATAAAATAAACTTCATTTATTTAGTAAATAGTGTCAGACGATTGTTGTTGATCGAAATTGCTTTTTGTACAGAGCGGACGATCGAAAGAGGGATTAGCACATTAAACCCCATTATTTTAAGGTATTGACTGGGTCAATAACAGTGTTCTTAAAATTCTGTGGGTTGCCTTGTAAATGTCTGTTACTTTCTTATACTTCAATGACGTTGGCAAAATTACTGCACCCGAAAATCCACGAATCGTTCGATTCATTTCATCATACACTGCCGCCAACTTTCGCTTCTGGGGTCCCACAAGAAGTCTGGGGAGAGTCGAAAAGGGGTTGGGGTGGGCAGGGAACGCGTGCTCTTGGTCCATGTGAATTAAACAAGGAAAATAAGAGACTGTTCGCAGCCCAACAACACCAAAATGAAAAGAGAGAAAGGTGAATAGATGTTTCTTTTTGTGGCAAGATTATAGTAGTCAAAGGGTATGCTCTATGAAACTAATAGTGTGCTAGGAACACTGTTAACATTCAACTTATTGAAGCAAAAATTCGGAATTTCCTTCATCAAGAATATCCTCCCCTGTTTTTTCGCCATTTTCAGATCTCCCATATTACACCTTGTTTAAACTCCAAAATGTTGTATAAGTATTGTTTTTATTTCTCTTGGGACGACTGAAATACCCGGGAGAAACTGGAAACAAAGGTTATGCTAAGGTATATTACGGGAGATGTGCTAATGGTGAATGCATAGATAACCATGAATTAAAAACATTATGGACTAAGTGCAGCAGGAAAAAGGGTGCAGCGCCTGGTCAATCAAGTTACCTCAAAGCAGCCATTTTCAATTTCTAAGCACAAAGCCTCTTACAGCGGTGGGAGAAGATATTGAGAATTTGAAAAAATTAACGGTTATGTGGAGTTTCATAAAAGGTTCCATGTTGGTAATGTAGGTATTGTAGGTGTTCCTTGTCGTTTAACTTGTCAAATATTAGTGATTTTTTTTACGGATTTGAGTTCCTAATGACTGCATTTAAGATTAAAAAAATTCCGTAGTTGTCTTATGTTCAGAAACTATTTTATGTATTTTAAGAGGCCCTCTGTCTGGAGATACTCGACCCATAGACCATTGTATTTTGGATTTTTATATTTTTTTAAAATGGACAGCAGTTTAAAGCCTCATTTGAACAATTTAAATTTTCTTTATATCATGCTGCTGAAGGACAACATGAACAGTTTTATAAAAGTTGCTTATTGATTTCGGGTGATTACAAGTGTGCTAATGAAACAAAACGTTTGAACCTCACTAGCTGTCGCTGGAACCTGGTTTAATTAAACTTGTTTTGAATGAGGCATTAGATCCCCGATAGGTTAAAAAATTAAACAACATTAACGGTCAATTTATCGACGCTACAAAAAATTGGCGGTATTGCCTAATTTAAACTAGTGAAAATTTTTCTAGGTTCTTTGGTTTTGCATAAAGGAAACACATGGCAGTAATTGTTTGAAAGGAAAACAGCTAACAGACTATTTATAATGCCAGGCAACACGGGTCTGTCATCTGTTCTGGTAATCAATGGTAAGAAGCTTTGTAAACGTAAACTGAGCAACATTGTTTTTGTTATTGTTTCAACAGAAGAAAATTCGTTTGAAACGATCACAGAGGACATGAAATATAAAGATTCATTCCACCGGATCCCACTCAAAGAGGAGAGACTTCCGATGTAAAAATATAAGTAATTCTGTAGAAATGCACTTACCCTCTTGATTGACTGTTTTTCTTCTCTTTTCTTTTCATCCATACAATATGCCAAGGCCACGAACCATCAAGTACTAACCTTCAAAGCAGGTGAAATTTACTTTACGACTTAAGTAGTTTTTTTTTATGATGTAACAATGGAGAATGAATGCACGCGCTGATAATAGCCAGTCAGATTCAGTTTCCAATCACACGTCCGGTGGAAAAGTAACTTTCTGCGCGCGCGCGCGCAAAAAAAGAAAAAAACGATTATGAGCAGGTACAGCAAGAATCGTGAAATTTAGTCAGTGGTTGATTTCATTTTTATCTGTTCACCAAACTTTAAATCAAGTGTCTGTTGTGCTTCATGCAGAAAACCTCACATTTTCTCTCGATAGGTGGTGAATATCGCTGCAAGACTGGAAACAATATCGACAACAAATTGACCAGTGATGCCATTACGATTCATCTATTTCTTCCTATCAACGAGTGTAAAGTTTCGACCCTTTAGTTTCAGGTGTAAGTTACAGAATGACCGTTACTTAAAAACTGATGGTTAGGAAATGCTAAGAAACGCAGCGAGCACTAAATTCCACTCGGGTTTTGGACTACGAACTAGCATGTTTCCTAAATTAAGCGCTCTCCCCCAAATAAGCGCTAACACCCAAGGCCATAATATCAAATAAGATCCTCCGCGGATAAGTGCGCTGCGTTACCACCTTTTAAAATGCTTTTCCCATTGCCTCACTCTTGGTAAATGCCGTAAATTTTCCAGGAACGTCACGTCAAGGAAAGCGTTATAAGCGCTCGCCTCGATTAAGCGCCCGCCTTCCAATAAACTCCCATCTTTTTAGCTGGAATTTGAAATATGCGTCCGGGCACTTTTTCAAGGAACTGCGTGCAATGAGCGCAGGCTAGCAAAAGGAGTAGACGAATGACATTCAGAGTAAATTATATATTGCAACATTGAAAACCACAAACTCGGACAATTTCACCCAATCAAAATTACGATGTCCTATTTACTCGAATAAGCACCCCTATTAAGCCCCGCCTTCGAACAAGCGCCGCATTTGGGACAAATGAGTTTATAAGCTATGCACCTGAATAAGCCCCGCTGTCCGGACCTCCTGTAAAATTCTGTAAGTTTAATACAGAAAATAATAGTGTCTAGTGAAAACAATTATTTTTCCCGTCTGTCTTCAATCTAGCGTGTATACAGACCCCCCTTCCCTCAGTAAAAATCGAAGAATGAGGTGGAGGGGGGCGGACACAGGCTATCTTCAGGCGCCCTCCAGTAAGCGACGGATTTAAGGCGTGAAAAATATGATTGTCCGTATCTGGTCTTAGACGTCCAGACGCATTAAACGTCTGACTGTAAAGTGCGTCGTCCTGTTTTTATACTAGACGCCTTAAGCGTCTGAGACGTCTTAGACGTCCTCTAGTATAAATACGGCCATTAGCGAAGGGGCGCTTATTCGAGTTCATTACGTTACAGCAAAAGGTAAAAAGCAAAAGAAAAACAGACTGAACTGACAGAATCTCTAGGGATATGAATTTGAGGGTTCTATCACAAGTTTAACAGCGGTATCTACAACTGAGATACCAAATCAAAATAAGACAAAAAAAATTTAAGTTTTTTTTATCTTCATTGACGCTGCTAATTCGCAAATCTCACTAAATCCAGAAAAAAAGGAAAAAAACATCAAAGCGAACAAGCGCTCACTATTTCCTGCCTTTTCTGCTATTACAGTCCATGTATTTCAGTCTATTCTGTCAAACCAACCCGCTAAAAGTTTATCCCTATTTATTAATGGACTTTTTTTTTCAAATTTGAACTACGAAGTCGCTAAAAAGATAGAAAATCTATTTTGTTTTTTAGCAGCAAACACATGCACCTACCGGGGCCCTATTTTTGCGCACAGAGCAAGAAGGCCGCGAATTGTGGACGTTTTGGGGCACTGGGAACTAACACTCGTTCAAAGATGGCGCTCGGAAGGCATGGTTGTTTTTCTCCCGTTTTGCGTCTACTTTGCAAGGTTAGTATCGATTATAGATAGATCCAATTGTAAGAACTGTATTATTTATCTTTAAAACAGTCTTAGAAGTGCTTGTGGTAATGTTTTACTCTGCATTTGGTAAGATCTTGACTCTCACCCTCGAAGCTCATGTGCTTTATTGCTTATCAGGTTTATGCACAACTCTTCTGCCCCTTCAGGGAGTTTTCGACGATTTGATTTTTAAAGGCAAATCGGTGCGCTTCCAACAGTGTATGAAGGGTTTATTTGCAAATTGGTCTTTTGTAAAGTCTTAATAACAGTGCAATGTACATTGTAGCAAACTTGTTTATTTGTATGATTAGTAGCCAGGGGGGTGGGGGTGGGTGAAATTTTGAGATTTTGGGAGATGAAGTTGATCATAAGAACTAGAAGGGAGTTCCATTTTCTGATTTCATGTTCGATTGTAAAATCCGAAATTCAGATTTCATAATCTAAATCCGATCGATTGTAATCCTAGAGATCGTCCCTGAAGAAGTAAGATTTCTGATTGCTGATGAAGATGATCAATTTTTTTCAGATCAGATGGGTCCTTTAGATGTGTCAAGACTTCAGCAGCCGGGATTTTGAGCTTATTATCTTCGGCATTGTAAGTGTTGTATGTATTCAAGCTCCTGAGCATAGTTAATTAAAGTGGAATGGTATGGAAACCCTTTGTTATAGATGTTTGTTAGCTTTTTGGGACCTGACTGTGCAGAACGTTTAATAACATTCCTATCAGTATGAAGTTATTGACCAACAGAAACATTGCATTAATTTTTTCAGTCATAATTTGTGAACAGAAAACAAATGATTGTGCACGGTCAGGGAGCTTCCAATATAACCTACAGCACCATTGTTTTCAACTTTGATGTTTGATGTTTGCCGGGTTTCCTAACCAGTCTCCTCTACTATGCCCTGAGTGAATGGCTAAACTAAACTGCTGGCACAGCTTGTTCAAGGTAAGATTGAGGCATGGCTTCATGAGATTTTTTTTGGATGTAACTGGCCTAATTTAACTCAAAACTCAAAACTTTTTCAAATTTCATGTATCTGTAAAATAAAAGATATGCTAGTGAAGGAAAAATGTTTTTGAGTGACTTGACTTCTTGATTCCTGTCAATATGTGGCAAGCTGTTTCTTGTTTACTACTGAGAACTGAGACAGAGATTCAACAACATTTTCAGACTCAAAGGAAGAATATAAAACGTTTTTGTTAATTGCTCGTTTTTTTGTGTATATGTCTAGTTAAATGAATATTTCTTTTGATCTTTTCATGCAAGACAGCTAAAATCTTTAGGAGTGCTTGAGGCCAAAGATTACATTTTTTTCAAATTCAGTATGGAAGTAATTCTTCATTGATGGCATGAAGTTCATTAAGGTTTTTTAAATTTGCTATATATTTAGGTTCAAATGATAATATGCTGATAAAATTAAGTCTTAAAAGTTTTTTTGACAAATGGCAATTTGTCCTGGAGTAGTAGACACAATCTGCTTTGAACAAGCTGTACCACATTATCATTAAATGACAAGTATATACTACTAGGCTCTGGTTTAGTATAGTTTGGAAATCTACATGATATTTTTTGTGTGGACTGATTTATTGACTGACTGACAATTTTCAGCGTGGTCAGTTCAATTCATTTAAGTGATTGACCAACTCACAAACTAACTGGTTGACTGTCTGGCTGATTTTTTGACTTACTACTGACTGATTGACTGACTCCCTAACTGTCTAACTAAATGACTGCCTGACTGTCTCATTGACTGACGGATTGACTCATTGTTCTCTCTACGAGGCTAGCTGTTCATAAACAAAGCTTTTTAAATCTCCTGAGACAAAATGGCTGCCATGTGACAAAGATCTATAAAACAGAAAAATTAAAAACAAAACGTTTGGTAAATAAAATGCAAAATGAAAGAGAATAATTCCAAAATAAATAAAACCAACCTGTAATTCCCAGTAACCCCTGTAACTACTTGTAGGCCCCTTTAACCAGCTGTAACCCCCTGTAACCTCTTGTATTCCCTTGTGACCCCCTGTAACCCCTCATAACTCTCTTTAATAAAACAGAAGAGTCAGACTGGTTTACAAATTGCAAAAACAAATTTAAAAAAAATTATTAATGATCTTAATGCTGAACTAAGTAAGTGACTGATGGACCAAGAAACTGACCAAGTGACTGACTAACTGACCAACTGAATTACTGCCTGACTGGCAGACAGAGCAACTGGGTGACTGACTGACCAAGCAATGTACTGACTAACTTACTGGGTGTGTGACTGACAGAGTGACAAATCAACCAAGTGACTAACTAACTGGCTTAGTGAGCTACTGACTTACTAGTATGAACTAACTGACTGACTGACAAACTGAGTAATTGACCATCTGACTGACTGACTCAGAACTAACTGAGTAACTGCATGAGCAACTGACTTACTAACTGTGGAACTAGCTAAGTGACTGTCTGACTTACTGACCAACTGACCGATTGACTGACTGATTAACTGATGAATTACGCAGGATGACGTAGGCAGCTAGCGTCATAAATTCGATCACGTATTCCTTTCTTGGGAGTCCAAAATTGCCTTGTTTTTTTAACTTTCCCGTATCCTGTGTCCTTCACGAAAAATTTTGTGATTTTTATTGGCCGCGACTTGCAATCATGTGCAACTGTCAGGTTGGATTGCACAAGCAGAAAAAAGATACTGTGTCAGCAAGGGAGGGAAAAGTAAGCTTATTGCATAGAGGAGGACAAAGTCAAGGCTGTGCTCTAACTTATGGTGCACGTTCACCTCAGGCGACTAAGACTTGGCCTCGGGTGACTGAAAATATTGTCCAAGTCACCCAGCCGGGTGACATGCTAGTGTTGGTTTCTTGATTTAAAGTAAAAAAGCTATAATTTATTACCTGCGACTTCGTAGCTTACTCGGCCTCTTCGTGGCCTAAAAAGAATGTTTGTGTCCCGTGTCCCATGTGTCCCCTGTGTCCCCTTGTGTCTCCTTGTGTCCCCTGTGTCCCTTGTCCCCTATGTCCCTTGTGTTCCCTTGTGTCCCCTGTGTTCCTTGTCCCCTGTGTCCCTTGTGTCCCCTATGTCCCCTTATGTCCCCTTTGTCCCCTTGTGTCTCCTGTGTCTCCTGTGTCTCCTGTGTCCCTTGTGTCCCCTTGTTTCCCCTGTGTCCCCCGTGTTCCTTGTGTCCCCTATGTCCCTTGAATTCCCTTGTGTCCCTTTTTGTCTGTATGTGTCCCCTGTGTCCCCTTGTGTCCCCTTGTGTCCCCTGTGTCTCTTGTGTCCCCTGTGTCCCTTGTGTCCCGTGTGCCCCCTTGTGTCCCCTGTGTTCCTTTCCCCCTGTGTCCCTTGTGTACCTTGTGTCCCCTGTGTCCTAGACTGTTCACAGTCCTCTATTTTCCCATAAGATCATCGAGATTGAGCGCTTTGCATTACGGGCTGCCATCTTGCATGAGTGTCAAAACTACTTAGGGGGCAGGGGCAGTTTGGGAGGAAGCGAGAAAAACAGAGGGACTGTAATAACATCACTGCAGCTCGCGTTCAGGGGGCGTGACAGCAATTTCACGCCTTTTACCATTCATTAATTAAGAAACTCCGCTGGTGATGAAAAACATACCAGACACATTTAGCATCGATTACGCGTGTTTACAAATATCTCCTTTCAAAACAGTGATTTTATAATGATTTTGGGCCATTCCTCGAAATAAAATCGGCAAACATGTACAAAAAATGATTTTCCTAATCAAAATACCAAAAATGCTTTGTGTGTTTGCGCAACATGTGCCTTATGGTATGAAAGCGTACGTTGTGTGGAAAAGTCAACTTGTCAAGGAGTTGTCAATGTCATCAACTTAAACTTAACCCGTTGTTAACCCAAATTAACATCTATTGTCTAATGACCAATCAAATGCCTGCGTTGCTGGTACAACGCGCTCCCTGAACGCGAGCTGCAGTGATGTTATTTCAGTTCCTCTATTTTTCTCGCCCCCCCTCCCCCAAGCTATAATCCCCGACGCTCACCCCCTCGGTACATTTTAAAATCAAAATACCCGTGACGGTAAGACGTGGTATATCTAAACGATCTCACAAAAAAATAGGGGACTGTAAACAGTCTACCTGTGTCCCTTGTGTCCCTCTTGTGTCCCTTGTGTCCTCTTGTGTCCCCTGTGTCCCCTTGTGTCCCTTGTGTCCCTTGTGTCCCCTGTGTCCCCTTGTGTCCCTTGTGTCCCTTGTGTCCCCTGTGTCCCAATGTGTCCCCTCTGTCCCTTGTGTCCCCTGTGTCCCCTCGTTACCCCATGTTCCCCCTTGTTACCGCTTGTTACCGCTGTTACCCCTTGTTACCCCTTGTTACCCCTGTTACCCCTTGTTACCCCTTGTTACCCCCTGTTACCCTATCTTCCCCCTGTTCCCCCTTGTTACCCCTTGTTACCCCTGTTACCCCTTGTTACCCCTGTTACCCCTTGCTACCCCTTGTGACACCTGTTACCCCTTGTTAATCCTTGTTACCCCTGTTACCTTTTGTTACCTCTTCTTACCCCTTGTTACCCCTCGTTACCCCATGTTCCCCCTGTTCCTCTTTATTACCCCTGTTCCCCTTGTTACCCCTTGTTCCCCCTGGAACCCCTTGTTACCCCTTGTTACCCTTTCTTCCCCCTTCCCCCATTACCCATTGTTACCCATGTTACCCCTTATTACCTCTGTTCCCCTTGTTAACCCATGTTCCCCCCTAGTACCCTTTATTACCCCTGTTCCCCTTGCTACCAATTGTTCTTTCTTGTTCCCCTTGTTACCCCTTGTTACCCCTTGTTACCTCTTGCTACCCCTGTTACCCCTTGTTACCCCTTGTTACCCCTGTTACCCCTGTTACCCCTTGTTACCCCTGTTACCCCTGTTACCCCTTGTTACCCCTGTTACCCCTTGTTACCCCCTGTTACCCCTGTTACCCCTTGTTACCCCTGTTACCCCTTGTTACCCCTGTTACCACTTGTTACCCCTTGTTACCCCTTGTTACCCCTGTTACCCCTTGTTACCCTTGTTCTCCTTGTTACCCCTTGTTACCCCTGTTACCCCTTGTTACCCCTTGTTACCCCTGTTACCCCTTGTTACGCCTTGTTACCCCTTGTTACCCCTGTCCCCCTTGTTACCCCTTGTTACCCCTGTTACCCCTTGTTGCCCCTTGTTACCCCTGTTACCCCTTGTTACCCCTTGTTACCCCTTGTTACCCCTGTTACCCCTTGTTACCTCTGTTACCCCTTGTGACCCCTTGTTACCCCTTGTTACCCCTTGTGACCCCTTGTTACCCCTGCTACCCCTTGTTACCCCCTGCTACCCCTTGTTACCTCTGTTACCCCTGTTACCCCTTGTTACCCCTTGTTACCCCTTGTTACCCCTCGTTATCCCTGTTACCCCTTGTTACCCCTTGTTACCCCTTGTTACCCCTGTTACCCCTTGTTACCCTTGTTCTCCTTGTTACCCCTTGTTACCCCTGTTACCCCTGGTTACCCCTTTTTATTCCTGTTACCCCTTGTTACACCTTGTTACCCCTTGTTACCCCTTTCCTTTTTGTTACCCCTTGTTACCCCTGTTACCCCTTGTTACCCCTTGTTACCCCTTGTTACCCCTTGTTACCCCTGTTACTCCTTTTTACCCCTTGTTACCCCTGTTACCCCTTGTTACCCCTTGTTACCCCTGTTACCCCTTGTTACCCCCTGTTACCCCTGTTAATCCTTGTTACCCCTGTTACCACTTGTTACCCCTTGTTACCCCTTGTTACCCCTGTTACCCCTTGTTACCCTTGTTCTCCTTGTTACGCCTTGTTACCCCTGTCCCCCTTGTTACCCCTTGTTACCCCTGTTACCCCTTGTTACCCCTTGTTACCCCTGTTACCCCTTGTTACCCCTTGTTACCCCTTGTTACCCCTGTTACCCCTTGTGACCCCTTGTTACCCCTTGTTACCCCTTGTGACCCCTTGTGACCCCTGTTACCCCTGTTACCTCTTATTACCCCCTGCTACCCCTTGTTACCCCTTGTTACCCCTGTTACCCCTGTTACCCCTTGTTACCCCTTGTTACCCCTGTTAATCCTTGTTATCCCTTGTTACCTCTTGCTACCCCTGTTACCCCTTGTTACCCCTTGTTACCCCTTTTACCGCTTCTTACCCCTTGTTACCCCTGTTACCCCTTGTTACCCCTTGTTACCCCTGTTACCCCTTGTTACCCCTGTTACCCCTTGTTCTCCCTTGTTACCCCTGTTACCCCTTGTTACCCCTGGTACCCCTTGTTACCCTCTGTTACCCCTGTTAATCCTTGTTATTCCTGTTACCACTTGTTACCCCTTGTTACTCCTTGTTACCCCTGTTAATCCTTGTTATCCCTTGTTACCTCTTGCTACCCCTGTTACCCCTTGTTACCCCTTGTTACCCCTGTTACCGCTTCTTACCCCTTGTTACCCCTGTTACCCCTTGTTACCCCTTGTTACCCCTGTTACCCCTTGTTACCCCTGTTACCCCTTGTTCTCCCTTGTTACCCCTGTTACCCCTTGTTACCCCTGGTACCCCTTGTTACCCTCTGTTACCCCTGTTAATCCTTGTTATTCCTGTTACCACTTGTTACCCCTTGTTACTCCTTGTTACTCCTGTTACCCCTTGTTACCCTTGTTCTCCTTGTTACCTGTTGTTACCCCTTTTACCCCTTGTTACCCCTTGTTACCCCTTTTACCCCTTGTTACCCCTTGTTACCCCTGTTACGCCTTGTTACCCCTGTTACGCCTTGTTACCCCTTGTTACCCCTGTCCCCCTTGTTACTCCTTGTTACCCCTGTTACCCCTTGTTACCCTTGTTCTCCTTGTTACTCCTTGTTACCCTTGTTACCCCTTGTTACCCCTTGTTACCCCTGTTACTCCTTGTTACCCCTTGTTACCCCTTGTTACCCCCGTTACCTTTTGTTACCCCTTGTTACCCCTGTTACCCCTTGTTACCCCTTGTTACCCCTGTTACCGCTTGTTACCCCTTTTACCCCTTGTTACCCCTGTTACCCCTTGTTAACCCTGTTACCCCTGTTACCCCTTGTTACCGCCTGTTACCCCTGTTAATCCTTGTTATCCCTGTTACCACTTGTTACCCCTTGTTACCCTTTGTTACCCCTGTTACCCCTTGTTACCCCTTGTTACCCCTGTTAATCCTTGTTACCCCTGTTACCACTTGTTACCCCTTGTTACTCCTTTTTACCCCTGTTACCCCTTGTTACTCTTGTTCTCCTTTTTACCCCTTGTTACCCCTGTTACCCCTTGTTACCCCTTGTTACCCCTTGTTACCCCTGTTATCCCTTGTTACCCCTTGTTACCCCTGTTACCCCTTGTTACCCCTGTTAATTCTTGTTACCCCTTGTTACCTCTTGCTACCCCTGTTACCCCTTGTTACCCCTTGTTACCCCTGTTACCCCTTGTTACCCCTGTTAATCTTTGTTATCCCTTGTTACCTCTTGCTACCCCTGTTACCCCTTGTTACCCCTTGTTACCCCTGTTACCCCTTGTTACCCCTTGTTACCCCTGTTACCCCTTGTTACCCCTTGTTACCCCTGTTATCCCTTGTTACCCCTGTTACCCCTTGTTCTCCCTTGTTACCCCTGTTACCCCTTGTTACCCCTGTTACCCCTTGTTACCCTCTGTTACCCCTGTTAATCCTTGTTACCCCTGTTACCACTTGTTACCCCTTGTTACTCCTTGTTACTCCTGTTACCCCTTGTTACCCTTGTTCTCCTTGTTACCTCTTGTTACCCCTGTTACCCCTTGTTACCCCTTGTTACCCCTGTTACGCCTTGTTACCCCTTGTTACCCCTGTCCCCCTTGTTTCCCCTTGTTACCCCTGTTACCCCTTGTTACCCTTGTTCTCCTTGTTACCCCTTGGTACCCTTGTTACCCCTTGTTACCCCTGTTACCGCTTGTTACCCCTTTTACCCCTTGTTACCCCTGTTACCCCTTGTTAACCCTGTTACCCCTGTTACTCCTTGTTACCGCCTGTTACCCCTGTTAATCCTTGTTATCCCTGTTACCACTTGTTACCCCTTGTTACCCTTTGTTACCCCTGTTACCCCTTGTTACCCCTGTTAATCCTTGTTACCCCTGTTACCACTTGTTACCCCTTGTTACTCCTTTTTACCCCTGTTACCCCTTGTTGCTCTTGTTCTCCTTTTTACCCCTTGTTACCCCTGTTACCCCTTGTTACCCCTTGTTACCCCTTGTTACCCCTGTTATCCCTTGTTACCCCTTGTTACCCCTGTTACCCCTTGTTACCCCTGTTAATTCTTGTTACCCCTTGTTACCTCTTGCTACCCCTGTTACCCCTTGTTACCCCTTGTTACCCCTGTTACCCCTTGTTACCCCTGTTAATCTTTGTTATCCCTTGTTACCTCTTGCTACCCCTGTTACCCCTTGTTACCCCTTGTTACCCCTGTTACCCCTTGTTACCCCTTGTTACCCCTGTTACCCCTTGTTACCCCTTGTTACCCCTGTTACCCCTTGTTACCCCTGTTACCCCTTGTTCTCCCTTGTTACCCCTGTTACCCCTTGTTACCCCTGTTACCCCTTGTTACCCTCTGTTACCCCTGTTAATCCTTGTTACCCCTGTTACCACTTGTTACCCCTTGTTACTCCTTGTTACTCCTGTTACCCCTTGTTACCCTTGTTCTCCTTGTTACCTCTTGTTACCCCTGTTACCCCTTGTTACCCCTTGTTACCCCTGTTACGCCTTGTTACCCCTTGTTACCCCTGTCCCCCTTGTTTCCCCTTGTTACCCCTGTTACCCCTTGTTACCCTTGTTCTCCTTGTTACCCCTTGTTACCCTTGTTACCCCTTGTTACCCCTTGTTACCCCTGTTACGCCTTGTTACCTCTTGTTACCCCTGTCCCCCTTGTTACCCCTTGTTACCCCTGTTACCCCTTGTTACCTCTTGTTACCCCTGTTACCCCTTGTTACCCCTTGTTATCCCTTGTTACCCCTGTTACCTTTTGTTACCCCTTGTTACTTCTCTTACCCCTTGTTACCCCTTGTTACTCCTGTTACCCCTTGTTACCCCTTGTTACTCCTGTTACCCTTGTTACCCCTTGTTACCCCCTGTTACCCCTGTTAATCCTTGTTACCCCTGTTACCACTTGTTACCCCTTGTTACCCTTTGTTACCCCTGTTATCTCTTGTTACTCGCTGTTACCCCTGTTAATCCTTGTTACCCCTTTTGCCACTTGTTACCCCTTGTTACTCCTTGTTACCCCTGTTACCCCTTGTTACTCTTGTTCTCCTTGTTACCCCTTGTTACCCCTGTTACCCCTTGTTACCCCTTGTTACCCCTTGTTACCCCTTTTACCTCTTGTTACCCCTGTTAATCCTTGTTATCCCTTGTTACCTCTTGCTACCCCTGTTACCCCTTGTTACCCCTTGTTACCCCTGTTACCCCTTGTTACCCCTTGTTACTCCTGTTACCCCTTGTTACCCCTTCTTACCCCTGTTACCCCTTGTTACCCCTTTTACGCCTTGTTACCCCCTGTTACCCCTGTTAATCCTTGTTACCCCTGTTACCACTTGTTACCCCTTGTTACTCCTTGTTACCCCTGTTACCCCTTGTTACCATTGTTCTCCTTGTTACCCCTTGTTACCCCTGTTACCCCTTGTTACCCCTGTTAATCCTTGTTACCCCTTGTTACCTCTTGCTACCCCTGTTACCCCTTGTTACCCCTTGTTACCCCTGTTACCCCTTGTTACCCCTTGTTACTCCTGTTACCCCTTGTTACCCCTTGTTACCCCTGTTACCCCTTGTTACCCCTTTTACCCCTTGTTACCCCCTGTTACCCCTGTTAATCCTTGTTACCCCTGTTACCACTTGTTACCCCTTGTTAGTCCTTGTTACCCCTGTTACCCCTTGTTACCATTGTTCTCCTTGTTACCCCTTGTTACCCCTGTTACCCCTTGTTACCCCTGTTACCTCTTGTCACCCCTGTTACCCCTTGTTACCCTTTGTAACCCCTTGTTACCCCTGTTACCTCTGTTACCCCTTTTTATTCCTGTTACCCCTTTTACCCCTTGTTACCCCTGTTACCTCTTCTTACCCCTTGTTACCCCTGTTTCCCCTGTTACCCCTTTTTACCGCCTGTTACCCCTGTTAATCCTTGTTACCCCTGTTACCCCTTGTTACCCCTTGTTACCCTTGGTTACCCTTGTTACCACTTTTTACCCCTTGTTACTCCTTGTTACCCCTTTTACCCCTTGTTACTCTTGTTCTCCTTGTTACCCCTAGTTACCCCTGTTACCCCTTGTTACCCCTTGTTACCCCTTGTTACCCCTGTTACCCCTTGTTACCCCTTGTTACCCCTGTTAATCCTTGTTACCCCTTGTTACCTCTTGCTACCCTTGTTACCCCTTGTTACCCCTTGTTACCCCTGTTACCCCTTGTTACCCCTTGTTACCCCTTGTTACCCCTGTTACCCCTTGTTACCCCTTGTTACCCCTAGTTACCCCTGTTACCCCTTGTTACCCCTTGTTACCCCTTGTTACCCCTGTTAATCCTTGTTACCCCTTGTTACCTCTTGCTACCCCTGTTACCCCTTGTTACCCCTTGTTACCCCTTGTTACCCCTTGTTACCCCTTGTTACCCCTTGTTACCCCTGTTACTCCTTGTTACCCCTTGTTACCCCTTTTTACCCCTTGTTACCCCTTGTTACCCCCTGTTACCCCTGTTAATCCTTGTTACCCCTGTTACCACTTGTTACCCCTTGTTACTCCTTGTTACCCCTGTTACCCCTTGTTACCATTGTTCTCCTTGTTACCCCTTGTTACCCCTGTTACCCCTTGTTACCCCTGTTAATCCTTGTTACCCCTTGTTACCTCTTGCTACCCCTGTTACCCCTTGTTACCCCTTGTTTCCCCTGTTACCCTTTGTTACCCCTTGTTACTCCTGTTACCCCTTGTTACCCCTTGTTACCCCTGTTACCCCTTGTTACCCCTTTTACCCCTTGTTACCCCCTGTTACCCCTGTTAATCCTTGTTACCCCTGTTACCACTTGTTACCCCTTGTTACTCCTTGTTACCCCTGTTACCCCTTTTTACCATTGTTCTCCTTGTTACCCCTTGTTACCCGTGTTACCCCTTGTTACCCCTGTTACCTCTTGTCACCCCTGTTACCCCTTGTTACCCCTTGTTACCCCTGTTACCCCTTGTTACCCCTGTTACCCCTTGTTCTCCCTTGTTACCCCTGTTACCCCTTGTTACCCCTGTTACCCCTTGTTACCCTCTGTTACCCCTGTTAATCCTTGTTACCCCTGTTACCACTTGTTACCCCTTGTTACTCCTTGTTACTCCTGTTACCCCTTGTTACCCTTGTTCTCCTTGTTACCTCTTGTTACCCCTGTTACCCCTTGTTACCCCTTGTTACCCCTGTTACGCCTTGTTACCCCTTGTTACCCCTGTCCCCCTTGTTTCCCCTTGTTACCCCTGTTACCCCTTGTTACCCTTGTTCTCCTTGTTACCCCTTGTTACCCTTGTTACCCCTTGTTACCCCTTGTTACCCCTGTTACGCCTTGTTACCTCTTGTTACCCCTGTCCCCCTTGTTACCCCTTGTTACCCCTGTTACCCCTTGTTACCTCTTGTTACCCCTGTTACCCCTTGTTACCCCTTGTTATCCCTTGTTACCCCTGTTACCTTTTGTTACCCCTTGTTACTTCTCTTACCCCTTGTTACCCCTTGTTACTCCTGTTACCCCTTGTTACCCCTTGTTACTCCTGTTACCCTTGTTACCCCTTGTTACCCCCTGTTACCCCTGTTAATCCTTGTTACCCCTGTTACCACTTGTTACCCCTTGTTACCCTTTGTTACCCCTGTTATCTCTTGTTACTCGCTGTTACCCCTGTTAATCCTTGTTACCCCTTTTGCCACTTGTTACCCCTTGTTACTCCTTGTTACCCCTGTTACCCCTTGTTACTCTTGTTCTCCTTGTTACCCCTTGTTATCCCTGTTACCCCTTGTTACCCCTTGTTACCCCTTTTACCCCTTGTTACCCCTGTTAATCCTTGTTATCCCTTGTTACCTCTTGCTACCCCTGTTACCCCTTGTTACCCCTTGTTACCCCTGTTACCCCTTGTTACCCCTTGTTACTCCTGTTACCCCTTGTTACCCCTTCTTACCCCTTTTACCCCTTGTTACCCCTTTTACCCCTTGTTACCCCCTGTTACCCCTGTTAATCCTTGTTACCCCTGTTACCACTTGTTACCCCTTGTTAGTCCTTGTTACCCCTGTTACCCCTTGTTACCATTGTTCTCCTTGTTACCCCTTGTTACCCCTGTTACCCCTTGTTACCCCTGTTACCTCTTGTCACCCCTGTTACCCCTTGTTACCCTTTGTAACCCCTTGTTACCCCTGTTACCTCTGTTACCCCTTTTTATTCCTGTTACCCCTTTTACCCCTTGTTACCCCTGTTACCTCTTGTTACCCCTTGTTACCCCTGTTTCCCCTGTTACCCCTTTTTACCCCCTGTTACCCCTGTTAATCCTTGTTACCCCTGTTACCCCTTGTTACCCCTTGTTACCCTTGGTTACCCTTGTTACCACTTTTTACCCCTTGTTACTCCTTGTTACCCCTTTTACCCCTTGTTACTCTTGTTCTCCTTGTTACCCCTAGTTACCCCTGTTACCCCTTGTTACCCCTTGTTACCCCTTGTTACCCCTGTTACCCCTTGTTACCCCTTGTTACCCCTGTTAATCCTTGTTACCCCTTGTTACCTCTTGCATACCCTTGTTACCCCTTGTTACCCCTTGTTACCCCTGTTACCCCTTGTTACCCCTTGTTACCCCTTGTTACCCCTGTTACCCCTTGTTACCCCTTGTTACCCCTAGTTACCCCTGTTACCCCTTGTTACCCCTTGTTACCCCTTGTTACCCCTGTTAATCCTTGTTACCCCTTGTTACCTCTTGCTACCCCTGTTACCCCTTGTTACCCCTTGTTACCCCTTGTTACCCCTTGTTCCCCCTTGTTACCCCTTGTTACCCCTGTTACCCCTTGTTACCCCTTGTTACCCCTTTTTACCCCTTGTTACCCCTTGTTACCCCCTGTTACCCCTGTTAATCCTTGTTACCCCTGTTACCACTTGTTACCCCTTGTTACTCCTTGTTACCCCTGTTACCCCTTGTTACCATTGTTCTCCTTGTTACCCCTTGTTACCCCTGTTACCCCTTGTTACCCCTGTTAATCCTTGTTACCCCTTGTTACCTCTTGCTACCCCTGTTACCCCTTGTTACCCCTTGTTTCCCCTGTTACCCTTTGTTACCCCTTGTTACTCCTGTTACCCCTTGTTACCCCTTGTTACCCCTGTTACCCCTTGTTACCCCTTTTACCCCTTGTTACCCCCTGTTACCCCTGTTAATCCTTGTTACCCCTGTTACCACTTGTTACCCCTTGTTACTCCTTCTTACCCCTGTTACCCCTTGTTACCATTGTTCTCCTTGTTACCCCTTGTTACCCCTGTTACCCCTTGTTACCCCTGTTACCTCTTGTCACCCCTGTTACCCCTTGTTACCCTTTGTAACCCCTTGTTACCCCTGTTACCTCTGTTACCCCTTTTTATTCCTGTTACCCCTTTTACCCCTTGTTACCCCTGTTACCTCTTGTTACCCCTTGTTACCCCTGTTTCCCCTGTTACCCCTTTTTACCCCCTGTTACCCCTGTTAATCCTTGTTACCCCTGTTACCCCTTGTTACCCCTTGTTACCCTTGGTTACCCTTGTTACCACTTTTTACCCCTTGTTACTCCTTGTTACCCTTGTTACCCCTTGTTACTCTTGTTCTCCTTGTTACCCCTAGTTACCCCTGTTACCCCTTGTTACCCCTTGTTACCCCTTGTTACCCCTGTTACCCCTTGTTACCCCTTGTTACCCCTTGTTACCCCTGTTAATCCTTGTTACCCCTTGTTACCTCTTGCTACCCCTGTTACCCCTTGTTACCCCTTGTTACCCCTGTTACCCCTTGTTACCCCTTGTTACCCCTTGTTACCCCTGTTACCCCTTGTTACCCCTTGTTACCCCTAGTTACCCCTGTTACCCCTTGTTACCCCTTGTTACCCCTTGTTACCCCTGTTAATCCTTGTTACCCCTTGTTACCTCTTGCTACCCCTGTTACCCCTTGTTACCCCTTGTTACCCCTTGTTACCCCTTGTTACCCCTTGTTACCCCTGTTACCCCTTGTTACCCCTTGTTACCCCTTTTTACCCCTTTTACCCCTTGTTACCCCCTGTTACCCCTGTTAATCCTTGTTACCCCTGTTACCCCTTGTTACCATTGTTTTCCTTGTTACCCCTTGTTACCCCTTGTTACCCCTGTTACCCCTTGTTACCCCTTGTAACCCCTTGTTACCCCTGTTACCTCGGTTACCCCTTTTTATTCCTGTTACCCCTGTTACCCCTTGTTACCCCTTTTACCTCTTGTTACCCCTTGTTACCCCTGTTACCCCTTGTTACCCCTGTTATCCCTTGTTACCCTTTGTTACCCCTTGTTACCCCTGTTACCCCTTCTTACCCCTGATACCCCTCGTTACCCCTTGTAATCCCTTGTAACCCCTTGTTACCCCTGTTACCTCTTTTACCCCTTGTTATCCCTTTTACCTCTGTTACCCCTTGTTACCCCTTGGTACCCTGTTACCCCTTATTACCCTTTGTTACCCCTTGTTAATCCTTGTTACCCCTGTTACCTCTTGTTACCCCCTGTTACTCTTCGTTACCCCTGTTACCCCTGTTATCCCTCGTTATCCCTGTTACCCCTGTTACCCGTTGTTACCCCTTTTATCCCTTGTTACCCCTTGTTACCCCTGTTAACCCTTTTTACCCGTGTTACCCCTTGTTACCCCTTGTTACCCCTGTAACCCCTTGTTACCCCTTTTTTCCCCTGTTACCCTTGTTACCCCTTTTTACCCCTGTTACCACTTGTTACCCCTTGTTACTCCTTGTTACCCCTGTTACCCCTTGTTACCATTGTTCTCCTTGTTACCCCTTGTTACCCCTTTTTACCCCTGTTACCCCTTGTTACCCCTTGTAACCCCTTGTTACCCCTGTTACCTCTGTTACCCCTTTTTATTCCTGTTACCCCTGTTACCCCTTGTTACCCCTTTTACCTCTTGTTACCCCTTGTTACCCCTGTTACCCCTTGTTAACCCTGTTATCCCTTGTTACCCTTTGTTACCCCTTGTTACCCCTGTTACCCCTTCTTACCCCTGATACCCCTCGTTACCCCTTGTAACCCCTTGTAACCCCTTGTTACCCCGGTTACCTCTTTTACCCCTTGTTATCCCTTTTACCCCTGTTACCCCTTGTTACCCCTTGGTACCCTGTTACCCCTTATTACCCTTTGTTACCCCTTATTACCCTTTGTTACCCCTTGTTAATCCTTGTTACCCCTGTTACCTCTTGTTACCCCCTGTTACTCTTCGTTACCCCTGTTACCCCTGTTATCCCTTGTTATCCCTGTTACCCCTGTTACCCGTTGTTACCCCTTTTATCCCTTGTTACCCCTTGTTACCCCTGTTAACCCTTTTTACCCGTGTTACCCCTAGTTACCCCTTGTTACCCCTGTAACCCCTTGTTACCCCTTTTTTCCCCTGTTACCCTTGTTACCCCTTTTTACCCCTGTTACCACTGGTTACCCCTTGTTACCCCTTGTTACCCTTTGTTACCCCTAGTTACCCCTGTTACAAATCCCTGTTACCCCTTTTCTAATTAAAAAAAAAAACCATGAAATATTTCGCTGCGTTGCCCTGGTTTCTCATATGGCGCAAAAACGTAGTTGGGTTTCGTTGATTTCATATGACAAGAATTTTTTTTTTGTCGCATGCTAATGAGGTGAAAGAATGTGATTTTTTATGAAAGTAAAAAGTCAGAACATGAAGGTTTGGGAAACAATTTTCTTTAATTTTTAATAATCAACTAACAGCTCAGTGATTTATTAATTTGGGTGACTATCTTTGTGGCCCGGGCACCCCAGCTAAAAGGTTTGGGAGCCAGAAGGGCTCCCCAAAATTTTATTTTGGTGTCCATCTTTTAGGCCTTGGCATTCCAGCTAAAATGCATTCTTTAGAGCACAGCCTTGCACCCTGTAGTTACATGCTATTGTTGAACGTGGAAGTGCATTTATTGAGGATATTAGTAAAGCTGGAATGAAAATTTTAGTGAACTATCCCATACTCCTAACATATATGGTGGTAATATTGATGTAAGTTTTGTTTTGAGGAGGAAAAGAACCCTTGTGTGTAACTCATCTTCTAGTGTATTTAACAGAACATCTCCGTCTCTCCGGCACACATTTGTTGCTGATACACTGCTCAACTTTCCAATGCCATTCAACATAATTCTTACTTGCACCAACACATCCCGCATAAACGACTTCAGGGGTCTTCTTGTTTTCTTAGTATACACTGTACCTCTAACTAATCAACTAACCATTTTGACTGACTGACTGAGCAACTTAAATACTGGCTGACTGCCTACTTGTAACTGACTGACTGGCTAATAAAATGACTTATTTTATAACTGACTGAATTACTAACTGAATGAGCAATTTGCAGTACCAAGATACTGACTAATTGAGCAACTGACTGACTGACTGACTGCATCTGGGTATCTGACCGGCTGACAGAATGACTGATTGAGCAACTGACTGAATCAGACAGACTACATGTAACTGAATAATTTACCAAGTGACTGATTAACTGCAGGCAACTGGCTGTCTGACTGACTGAGCAGTAATATTGACTTAGGGACTGACTGGGGTCCACACAAAGCAGGGGTCAATTTAATAAAACTTTCACAAGTTTAATTTACAAGTGTATCCATTGTTTAGAGTATGTGTGAACAAATGAACTTCATTACTCCATTCCAATGAACTTCAATTTTCTGTTTTCTGATACAGAGGTTTCTGATAGCCAATTAAACCAAAAGAAAGCTATACATAATCAAACCAAATTAATGATAAATACAAAACAAGGAAATGTACAGAGAAAAAAACCTAAAGAAATAAACTAAAGGAAATAAAAACACACACACACCTGACACTGAAGATATATCCAAATAGTGAAGGACAATACATAAAGTATGATAACGGTATTCAAGCGATCCTTCAATAATGGTCACAAACGTTATACTAAACGGCCGGATAAGTGACCTGGAACTTAAATTAAGCCGACGAAAGTGCTAGTCCTAAAGTCTGGAAACAGTAGCCACACTTGTAAAATTATATTTGTAAAAGTCCTATAAAATTGACGCCACAGGCGTTACTTTCTAGAAGAGCCCAGGGGCTAGGTGCTTACATAATTATAATCATATATGCTAAAAATTACTCCAACATGGTTGCACACTGGTATTCATGAACATATGATATAGTCCAGCCTTTTTAATATGGATTCCCATAGGGCCATAGAAAGTGTCCATATTAACAGGTTGTCTGTATTGAGCAGGTTGAATTTAGAGAAAGTATAGGGGCTCTCTTTCCCTAGGGACAAAGCAAACTGTCCGTAATAATAAGCTTTCTGAACTAAGCAGGCATCTGTAAAGCAAGTTTGAATTTAATGGGAATTGGTCTGTTCTGAAAATAACTGATCAGCTTCATTGAATTTTTTTAAATTTTCGTTTCCAGATGAGATGCCACAGAAAGACTGGACAAGGACCTTCATGAGCAAAGAGTCTCTGTTTATCTTTAAAACTGTAAGTGCTGCATGTTTTGCTTTGTAATCCAGCTCTTGAGTGAACCAGATAAACAGGACTGTTGGCCAGGTGGTTTCATAGTTTGATTAAGCTAATCCAGGAAAAGCTGTTGTAACATAATTATATTGTATCTAATTCTTTCATTTTACAGTTATGTCACTATCAAGTGTACCACTTTTGGGGGCAGAAATTTATCAGTCTTACTTTTTCCAATAATACAACAACAACAACAACGATAAAAACTAAAAACAAAAATGGACAAAATGAAATGCAACATAAAAGAGCAAAATTCCAAAATAAATTAAATCAAGTACAGTTGTACAGCTTGGTCGACATTATTATGGTGCAAATTAAAATTGAACCCAGGATCAGATATTATTAGTGAGAAAGTTGATTATGATCATCTAATTGAGTGTACTTCTGAACAGCCACAGCTGTTGGTGATTCAGTGACTGGCACGTCAAAAGTGTATGACAGGAATCACCAGGATAAACAAATATTTTATTATTGACTTCTGAATAAATAATATTTTGGTACTTCAAGACCAAGTAAATTAAATCATCATTTTTAAGGGATGCATTCAGCATTATTTTCTGTTGACTTTGTATGAATTAGACATTTTACATTAAATATGGCTTGCAAACACCAGTTTTGTCTGCAGGGAATCATAATACAAAGACAGCTGAATCTCACTGAAATCTGTTTGGTTTCAAGAACAGTAATAATTTGATTGATTGCTGAAATTCCAAGAGACAAGCACTTGTTTGTGAAGTACTCATAATCAGAAAACTAATGTAAAAACTGTTGTTGTTTTAAGTTTTCTCCTGGATTAGCATTTATCGACTTTGTTCATCTGTGTCACAATGTTTGAAACAATAGCCAAGTTCTGCTGATATAATAATAATAATAATAATAATAATAATAATAATAATAATAATAATTACTATTATTATTATTATTATTCGAATTATCATTATTATAATATTGGTATTATAGTCATGTACCTGCTGAGATGCAATCCATACTGTACATGTACCTTTCAAATGTCTTGCCATGTTGATCTATTCAACTGACTGTCTGACAGAATAACTGACTTTACTGCAACTGCAGGAATCACTAGGATCACGATGACTGGGAGGACTAGGGTGACTGGGAGGGCTGGATGACTAAGGTGACTGGGATGACTCGGGTGACTAGGAGGACTGGGATGACGAGGATGACTGGGAATGCTAGGATGACTGGGATGATTAGGATGAGAGGGATGACTAAGGTGACTGGCATGACTAGGGTGACTGGGATCACTAGCATGACTGGGATGACTGGGATGACTGCATCACTGGGATGATTAGGATGACTGGGATGACTAAGATGACTTGGAGGAATAGGGTTACTAAGATGACTGGAATGACTGGGATGACTAGGAGGACTAGGATGACTAGGATGACATGGGTGACTAGGATCACTGGAATGACTAAATTAACTTGGAAGACTGAAATGACTAATGACTAGTGTGACTAGGATGATGAATAAGATGACTATGATGAATGGGAATACAAAGGGGGCTAGGATGACTAGGATGACTGGTATGACAAGGGTTACTTGGACTAGAAAGACTAGGATGACTGGGATGATTAGGATGAGTGGGATGACTATGGTGACTGAGATGACTAGGGTTACTGGGATGACTGGGATCACTAGAATGACTGAGATGACTGGGTCACTGGGATGAATAGAATGACTGGGATGACTAGGATCACTGGAATGACTAAATTAACTCGGAAGACTGAAATGACTGGGATGAATAGGATGCCTAAGATGACTTGGATGATGAATAAGATAACTGGGATCACTTGGATGACTACTATGACTGGGATTATGGAGATGACTGGGACAACTGGATGACGACTGGGGTGACTGGAATGACTAAGGTAACTTGGGTGACTTGGAAGACTAGAATGCCTGGGATGACTAGGGTGACTAGGATGACTGGGATGACTAGGTTGACTAGAGTGACTGGGATGACTGGGATGACTAAGGTGACTAGGATGACTAGGGTGACTGGAATGATTGGGATCATTAGGATGACTGGGATGACTAGGGTGACTAGGATGACTAGGGTGACTGAGATGACTAGGGTGACTAGGGTGACTAGGACGGACTAGGGTGACGAAGATGACTGGGATGACTAGGATGACTGGGATGACTAGGGTGACTGGGATGTCTAGGAGGACTGGGACGACTCGAGTCTCTCGGATGACTGGGATGACTAGGGTGACTGAGATGACTGGGATCACTAGAATGACAGGGGCAACTATGGTGACTAGGATGACTAGGATGACAAGGGTGACTGGGATGACTGGGAGCACTGGGATAACTAGGATGACTGGGATGACTTTGGTGACTAGGGTGACTTCAATAACTAGTGTGAGTGGGATGAATAGCGTGACTGAGATGACTGGAATCACTAGGATGACTGGGGTGACTAGGGTGAAGAGGATGACCAGGATGACTGGGATGACTAGGATTACTAGGGTGACTGAGATGACTCGGATGAGTGTAGTGCTTCTTGCTGGCTTTTAATTATTTCAAAGATTACGATAGTTATACCACCAATCAACTCATAAGTCAACCTAAGACATCGTTTGGACCTTCATGAGCTTCATTGAGTATTTTAAACTTTTGTTTTCAGATCAGATGCCACAGAAAGACTGGACAGTTAGGACCTTCATGAGCCAAGAGCCTCTGTTATCTTCAGTAATGTAAGTACTGTATGTTTGTGTTTCAATCCAGCTCTTAAGTAAACCAGATAAACAGGTTTCACAGGTGAAATTACAAATTAACGCTGAAATTTCGCACCAAAATTAAGGAGTAATTCGTCACATATGATATTAGTATGTGTAATCAAATGGTGATGAGTGAAGTAAGGGAATAATTTCACCTGTGACTTGTCCAAAAGGCAAGTGAAATTATTTCTTAATTTCACGAGTCTACCATTTGATTACCTATTAATATCATGGGTGACGAATTAAGTTCGTAGCCGTGGATTGTTGAGATGTTTATCCTGGATTGTATCGATCGAGGATGAGAACTCTCTCAAAAGTTAAGAGCTTAAGTTTGGCTTAAGTTCAGAATTTTCAGAATACTTTGACAAAATACCTGTCAGAATCCTTCTTGATGTGCTTTTTGGTGTGTTTAGTTTTCTAAAGCATCTTTTAATGCCCTGACATCTCCATTCCATGATAACATTTTAAATTTCCCTCACCATCTTGGCACTGAGATGTACAGAAGGTTGCCATGGCAATTTTGTAATTTCACATTTGAAATTATAAATTAACGCTGAAACTTCATGCCAGAATTAAGGAGTAATTCGTCACCCATGATATAATGAAAGTAACTGATGAGCTTCATTGAATATTTTAAATTTTTGTTTCCAGATCAGATGTCACAGAAAGGCTGGACAAGGATTTTCACGAGCAAAGAGCCTCTGTTATCTTCAGTACCGTATGTGCTCTATGTCTTGCTTTGTAATCCAGCTCTTGAGTGAACCAGATAAACAGGATTGTTGGCCAGTTGATTTCAAAGTTTGATTAAGCTAATCCAGGGAAAGCTGTTACCTTATTCTTTCATTTCACTGTTATTTCACCATCAAGTGTACCACTTCTGGGAGAAGAAGTTTATCAATCTTACTTTTTCCAATAAAACAACAACGATAATAAAAACAAAAAAGACGTGCAAAATAAAATGCAACATAAAAGAGCAAAATTCCAAAATAAAATTAAATCAAGTTTAGTTTTACAGCTTGGTCAATATTACTATAGTGAAAATAAAAATTGAACCCAGGATCATCAGTTATTATTATTAGTGAGAAAGTTGATTATGATCATCCAATTGAGTGTAGTTCTGAACAGCTACAGCTGTTGGTGATTCAGTGGCTGGCACGTCAAAAGCGTATAAAGGGAATCAACAGGGTCAAACAAATGTTCATTATTGACTTCTGCATAAAATAATTCGTTCTTCAAGACCAAAGAAATAAAGCCATTATTTTTAAGGGATGCATTCAGCATTATTTTCTGTTGAACTTTGTATGAATTAGACATTTTATGTTAAATAAATGCTTGCAATTGCCAATTTTATGTCTTCAGGAAATCACAACACAAAGTCAGCTGAAACACATTGAAATCTTTTTGGTTTCAAGAACAAAAATAGTTTGATTGATTTGATTGAAAATTCCAAGAGACATGCACTTGTTGGTGAAGTACTCATGATCAGAAAATTTGAATGCAAAAACCTTGGTCATTACAAGTTTTCTCCTGGATTAGAATTTATCGGCTTTGTTCAACTGTGTCACAACGTTTAAACCAATAGCCAAGTTCTGCTGATATAATGGTAATAATAATAATAATAATAATAACAATAATAATAATAATAATAATAATAGGTATTATTATTATTGTTATTATTATTATTATTATTATTATTATTATTATTATAAGGTTGTTATTGTAGCACAGTACCTGTTAGTACAGATATGCAATCCTTATTGTACCCTTCAAATTTCTTACCATGTTGATCTATTCAAATGACTGTTTGACTTAAGGACAACTAGCATGACTACTATAACTGGAATGACTGGAATTACTGGGATGATTAAGATGACTGGGATGACTAGGATGACTACTATGACTGGGATGACAAAGATGACTGGGATGACTAGGGTGACTCAGATGACTAGGATGACTGGGATGGGATGACTGGGATGACCGATATCATTAGGATGACTGGGAATGGGATGACATGGATTACTGGGATAACTGAGATGACTGCAATGACTAGGATGACTGGGATCACTAGGATGACTGGGATAACTTGGACAAATGAAATGACTGGGATGACTAGGACGACTTAGTTGACTACAATGACCGGGGTGAATAGGATGACTGGGATGATTGGGATAACTAGGATGACTGGGATGAATAGGATGACTTGGATATTGGATGACTACAGGTCTGCAGGGAATCACAATACAAAGACAGCTGAAATGCATTGAAATCTTTTTGTTTCAAGAACAAAAATAGTTTGATTGATTTGATTGAAACTTCCAAGAGACATGCACTTGTTGGTGAAGTACTCATGATCGGAAAACTTAAATGCAGAAACTGTGGTCCTTATAAGTTTTGTCCTGGATTAGCATTTAACAGCTTTATGACTGTGATGACACTACTGACTGGGATGACTGAGATGAGTGGGATGACTAATATGACTAGGATGACTACCATGACTAGGATGACTAGGGTGACTAGAATGGCTAAGACGACTGGGACGACTAGGCTGACTAGGATGATTGGGGTGACTGGGATAACTAGAATGACTGGGATGACTTAGTTGACTACTATGACTGGAATGACTGAGACTAGGATGACTGGGATGACAAGGATGACTAGGGTGACTGGAATGACTGGGATCACTAAAATGACTGGGATGACTACGATGACTAGGGTAACTGTGATGACTAGGGTGACTGGGATGACTGTGATGACTAGGGTGAGTAGGAGGACTGGGATCACTCAGACTACTGGGATAACTAGGATGACTGAGATGACTGGGATCACTAAGATGACTGGAATTAGTGGGATGACTGGGATGACTGGGATGACTTGGACGAATGGAATGACTGGGATGACTAGGATGACTGGGATGACTTAGTTGACTACTATGACTGGGATGACTAGGTAGACTTGGAGACTACAATAACTGGAATGAGTGGAATGACTTGAATGACTGAGATGACTGGGATGACAAAGATGACTGGGATTTGTGGGATTACAAACATGACTGAGATGACTAAGATGACTGGGATGACTAGGGTGACTGGGTTGACTGGGATAACTAGAATGACTGGGATGACTTACTTGACTACTATGACTGGAATGACTGAGACTAGGATGACTGGGATGACAAGGATGACTAGGGTGACTGGAATGACTGGGATCACTAAGATGACTGGGATGACTACGATGACCAGGGTAACTGTGATGACTAGGGTAACTAGGATGACTGTGATGACTAGGATGACTGGGATGACTGGGATCACTATGATGACTGGAATTAGTGGGATGAGTGGGATAAGTGGGATGACTAGGCTGACTGGGATGACTTGGACTTGGTATTTTAATGGTACAGTTAGTAGATTGCATATCTGTGCTGACTCGTATATTCGTTTTCTGTGAACTTGATGAGTGCATTTCAAATCTCTTCTTGCTTCAACCAGCAATTTCCCAGCATGGAAATATGTCTGAGGAATGACTGAATACACTTCACATTGATGATGTGCAGTGTAGTACTTCTTTCTGGCTGCTAATTAGTTCAACGATTACAATAGTTATACAACCAATCAACTCATCAGCCAAGCTAAGACAGCATTTGATGGGGGGGGGGGGGGGGGGGGGTGAGTGGTGGTAGGAGGGGGGAGGAGAGGAGCGTTTGTTCTTAGGTAAAACTGCAAGGGGTAGGCAAATTACTTTGTTTTTTGGTTTTTAAGCTTGAATATCTGATATTCTTCACTGCAGTAACTTACCTTCCCATTCTTGAAGGTGATTTCTCAGTTTAAGTGAATAAAATTTCTAAATTGTTAAATTCACCGCCATTTTCATTCCCACGTTCGGGGAAAATTTAGGCTACACAGTTTTCATTACAAGAAAAAAGGATTTGGCCTGGGTGAACTAGATTATTCCTTCAATTTGTTTTAATTGATTGTGAATTTGGATTGCGTGCCTAATCTTCAAACCTCTTCGTGGAAAACAGCAACAAGTGCTTTGAGTATGAATCTTGTGGCTCTCATTCTGACATTCGTTGAATTAATTCTGCCAATATAATCAGTCTACTGCTTGCAAAGTGGAAGAAGAATTACACAACAACATCAACAACAACAGCAACAATGAAATGATTAAAATAGAGTCACCACTAAAAATTTCTGCCGCAGTGTTTTAAAGTACGTTTGACAAGCACTGAGTAAAACTGGGCGTGGAAAACTTAGTGTGCTTCTGAGGAAGTAAAGTTGGGAGATTTTGAAAACTTGCACCCATCTTTTTCAGTTCCAAAGTGATCAACATGTTATTTCTCTTTACTTCTTTGAGTAAATTACCAAGCAGAGGGGTGTTGAAAATAACATAATTATCGTGGAAGGGGAGGCTTTGTCTCGGTCAACTGTCAAGTTCTCAGAACTGATGGTAAAGAAAATCCGCAGCAGTTAGTGAAGAAAATAACATGTTAAAGCTTGGGACTGAAAGTTCACAGTAACCTAAAGGCCTTCAGATAAGCAGTTTGTTTTGCAGTAACAATGAAATCCTTAAATACATGTGCAAATTGAAATTCTTATTAACATCAACTCGTATCAAACTTGGGAGTCTTTTTTTCGGCCGTTATTTTGGCTCGTCACGCAAAGTCGTGAAGCCAAAAAACGGCCGCGAAGAAGATCACACGAAAGTTTGACATCGGATTTATAGCCGATGATGTTTTTTCGGTTAGTTTTTTTTCTCTATGTGCTTGTATTTTGTGGGATGCTGTTTAATGAAAAACAAACTGCTTACTGAAAAAGTCTGAAATTTGTTCCCTCATGTTTTTCCAACTTTTGGAGCACAAGCAATCACAAATGAAGACGGCAGCAACAGTGGCACCTAACAGAAGGCTTCACATGCACGCTCGCTTTTATTTTTTTGCGCATTTATTCGCTTTGTATGCAAAAAAAATACAAGAAGGTGATAATCAGAAATTGAAGGTTTTGAGAACACAAACATTGAGTCATGTAATATCAAATTCAAAAAGCGCGCGAACAAAGTTCAAATTAATAGGTAAATTTAAAATGCTGAGAAAATTAAAACAACAAAAGGCTTTCCCAGCGCACTCGCTGTCATTTTGTCGCACATTTATTCGCTTTTGTACGCAAAACAACAAGAAAAGTAATAATAAAAAATTCAAGGATTTGAGACGGAACAGAAACATTTAGCCTTCAATTATAAAATTCAAAACGCGCGCGTACAAAGTTTAAATTAAAAAGTAAATCAATTAAAATGCTGAGGAAATTTAGACAATAAATGATGTTCGCGTAACTGTTAATTATTTTTTCAAGTGCCGATCTTGCTGCCGTCGCTTTGTCGATTGCTTAAAGCTTTATAATATGCAAAGCAGAACTTGGCTTATTGTAAGGCTTGGACAAACAGTGAAACATTACGCGCAGTAACTTTGCACTGTGTTTCCATTTCCATAAAGAGTTATAAAGCAAAATGACAACGCAATATTTTTTTTTGCTTTGAAACATTTCGGACAAGGTCTTCGGGGGTGGAAATACAGTGTAATTTTAAGGCTGGTTTTTACTAGCAGCGTACCACAGACTTAAGTTTAGCAAGGTCATCAACAACTGAAGTGTATTTAAATACAAAACTGAAGGTGTGAGCACAAAGATTGTTCTTGTTCTCTTGTCGTAAAGGATTAACACAACACGAGCTGAGCACAACAAAACAAACTTTGTTTTGGTTTATCTTGCTTGTGCTTATGTTGTGTTAATTCGTTGCGCGGAAGAAGAATTATAATAAGTGCGTGGGTTTCCTAAAGTTGTGCTTATGCTTTTGTTGTTGATGTCTTTACTAAACTGACGCTGGTGTTCATGTCGTTAGCAAAAACCAGCCTTTACTGCGCGTAATGTTTTACTGTGTCTGAGCCTTAAGGGGGTTTATCTGGTTCACTCAAGTAGTTGGATTACAAAGTAAACAGCACAGGTACTGAAGATAACAGTATTTTATTGAACGAATAAAGCTTGTCTCTGTTGTCCATTTATTTACAATAAAAAAAATACAAAAAAAAAGTAATCTAGCCTCCCCCGTCCCTGCCGGGCTGCTTCCACTCCGCTCCGAGTCGGTGTTCATTCTTCTGTCCTCATTTGATATTCCAACTTTAAAATCCTGGTCTGTTTTATCTGATCCCTTCATTCAAGCTGGGGGCAGTTGGACACTTAGAAAATTTGGCCGTTTGTCCCCAAGTGGGGAGGGCAGGGTGAAGGAAAGTGAGAGTTTGCTCCTCGTGCCCTCAGGGTCTCATTCAACTTTGTCACAACACCACACCAAATTAAATTTGGAATTAAAATTAGCCAAAACAATTTGTAGTGAAAACTATAATTTTGGTTTGAAAGTGCGTGTCTGCAAAGTCAATATATCGTGAAAAATATCCAGAGTCGTGGACAAGAAAAAAGAGGGCGCAAGACAGTGAAACTCAGTCTTCAGTGGGTCTCCGTCCTCGATGCCCAGAAAATTGAACAAAGAATCGCGCTGGTCTGACCGACCTTCATCCCACAAACTTCACCAAAGAGCACAAGTCAATAATAATCTCTCCTCTGCGAAGCTACTGATATTGGATTTCTCTCGTCCTAGTTATTGTTTTTTATTTAGTGTTTAGACCTACATCAAAGGAAATTTGGAAGTCAAAATTACGCGGATTGTTTACGCGTCGTTTATTATTGCTGTTATTCTAAAGAGTCGAAATTATCTGAAAGTAATAAAGCGAAACATTCAGAAGCACAATTTACGCAGTACTGCTACAGTTCCGCGTAAATTGTGCTTTAAATATTTCGTTTTATATCTTAAAATTCGTTGCCCTTATAATCTAACGTGGAATTCGTTTAAATCAGTGCCGCGTAGGTTCGCCGTCAAATTTCGCCAAACTAAAGGGATTAAAGCGATCTTGAAAGATGATTTAAATATTTGCTTGTTTTGCTTCCCGTAGAAATAATTCGATTAATTCTCTCAATGGAATAAAGGTTTATTTCTACCTTAAGAAATTAGTGCGAAAGAAATGTGAAGCTAGTAAAATTTAATCTTTCAGTTCCTAAAAAAATTTTGGATTCGATAGCAAGTCTTTAAACTTCTAAATCTTTATGTTTTTCTGCATAGTAATTAATTAAATTGTCCTATCTTTAAGTTCCCACGAGATTTGAAACTTTAGTCACGATGGTCACGCTAGCCGACTGTACCAGCATTGCGTGACGACCGTGACAATAGCCCAAATAGCGTGGAAATACTACGGTCGTGACTGGAATGGATACTTCAAATCGGGATTCCGATAGATGACTGAAACTAGCGAAATATATAATTTTTAGCATGAAAAAATGATCTTAAGTATATGGTTCCAGACCTATATCCGAAACCCTAATTTGAAGCATCAATTGAAGTCACCACCGAGAAATTGCCTTACAGCGTGAAAAGTTAATGTTTATTCTAGCTGTTTACATAAGGCTATCCGAAATTTACGTCAAGTTAACCTGATTTTTCACACAGCCCAAGGAAATCTATTCTACGTCCTCCTTAAAAATAAGGATATAGAGCAGATTACCACAGCTGTCTGATTTATCAAGTATTTCCTTATTTCGAAAATGGTTTAGTATCTAAAGCTGATATTATTAGTCTAACATCAACAGCCATGTTTGTTTGCCTATTGTTTTCAGTTGACCAAAAAACAACAGGTAAAAAAAACAGATGTTGATGTCACCTAAACTTAGTTTGATAAATTTGTTATAATCTGACGTAGGAAAAAGATGGAAATGAAATTAATTTGGACCTATTTATGAGAGTTGTTTTGTTTTTATGGTTTTAGTTAAATTTTCAGCTAATCAGGTAGGAAAAAGATGGAAATGAGATATATTTGGATCTATTTAAGATTTTTGTTTCGTTTTTACGGTTTTAGTTAAATTTTCAGGTAGTCGAAAAATATCAGCACAAAATTTGGCAATTATGGGAATGGTTTATATGCTAATTTTGTTTTTGTGCTATAATTTGGAAAGCTATTTATTGTTAGGAAATGAAAAGCTTTAGGTTTAGAAGAGAAATCCTTAACCAGTTGCCCCCCATTAGAGAGATTCTTAGTGACTATCAGCTCAATTTGATGTCATTTGTGAAAATCCACCCAAGCCAGACCAATGCCACTCAGTGCTCAGTTCTCTGCCCTCGAATCATCCGTCGACACACCTACTCCGTGAGCCGGGGAGCACGTTCTTGCACCCCCGTTTTTCGTCCTCAACAGTGAAACATTCCCAGACATATTGTTTGCAGACAAGCAACTTTCTTGATCGAAATGGTTATCTATTTATTTTTTTGGAAAAAGGTGTGGTGTTATAACAAAATGAATGAAACTCTAAGAACATGAGAACCAAACTCTCACCTTCCTTCACGCTGTCCTCCCCACTTGGGAACAAACGGCCAAATCTTCCAAGTGTCCAACTGCCTCCAGCATGAATTACAGGATCAGACAAAGTTTCCCAGGATTTCTCAGTTGGAATATCTCAGAGGACATCAGAATTCACACCTTCTCAGAGGCAGAGCTTCCACAGCCCAGCAGGGACGAGGTTGGCTAGATTTAAACATGACCTTTCCCAAGTGATGGGCTCCTAATCTTGTGCGTGTGCCACCTGAGGTCTGAAATTAAATAAGAACTTAAAAAAAAATAATGAAATGCTAATGGCCTTAGAAACCAACCAACAATTCTTGATGACACCACTGGTTTCCCCATGAAATGACTCAAAAATGAAGAACAAGTGAAGACATTCTATACTAATGATGTGTCACTACCCAGATTTGGGTAGTGCTTCTGATTGGTCGTGCCACAAGGATAATGTGTCTCAACCAATCAGAAGCCATACCCAGATATGGCTAGTGACATGTCATGAGTCATCATTTTGTCGGAAAACCAGTGATAGCATCTTGAAAAGTCAGCTGTTTTCAAAGGCTTAGCTAAAGCAAGCCTCACAAAAAATTAATAAATATTAAGATAACTAATGCAAGCTCATTAGCATATTAAACAAAGCGAGATACTTCTTGGTGCTACAAGTGCCCTCGTAATGTAAACATGTATTCAACTAATGCTTTGATTATGTGCAGAAAAATGGAAATAAAGAATGCCAAGGAGTAAATTCCTACAACTAACATGCCAGACCTGTTGAAAACCTATGGAAATTGAAAAAAAAAAAAAAAAATTCCAGAGAGCAAATGCAACACCAAGAAAATTAATAAATTTAAGTAGAATGTAAATGCAATCAATAGTCTGCAGTCTGTGAAACCTGTGTAAAAGAATAAGTTCTCAAAAGTTAATAAAAAATTGTTTTAGTTTAAAAAAAACAAAATCAGCAACTTGGAAAAAAATTCTTACTACTTCAAGTTGCCTAGAAAAAAAATTAAGCAGAGGCAGACTGGAGATTGCCTTAGACGTAACGTTTAAGTAAGCTAATGAATAATCTGCTTTGTGTTATAATACTTAAGACCCTGATGGCGAAATCCATAGTGCACCGACCTTACTTTGAAGTGCCAACAGAGACCAAAATCAATCATCAACTTATTAACAATCCCCCCAAAAATGAAACTCTGCCTACTTGATACTTATGTACATTCTCCTTACTAGTACCATAAGAGAGGTAAGAAGGAACAGTAAGGAGAATCTGTCAAGTGAAATTAGGACTTCAAGGATTAAGGTCACTGTGGTTAATTGCTTTGCTATTCCTATCCATACTGTGCTGTGTAGCCTATAAATGTAGATGCAATTCCAGTTGTAGCTTCCTGGCCAGTGATAGCCAGAGAGATGCCTTGGCTGACAAGCTCAAGCTTATCTTTTCCCTTAATGGAAGAACATCATAAGTTTTATGGTCAAGGTGTCAACATTCTACCCATATAATTATACTATAGGTCTTAGGTTGTCTGTATTGTTATGATGTTGTTCTGAAAATTTAAAGATGTATACCTGTACAGTGCTACTATTTCTTGCAGCCTGTATAGTCCCTGACTCAAGTAATATGCTACTTAGGAGGTTTGGAGCTAATACTGTGCTAATGAGCTTGCTGAAGAATGTTTAATTCTAGCATTAAATTAACACTAATACTGTATAAGTGAAATCCTGATCCTTTGAACCTCTTGATTGTTCAAATTAAAACTTGTTTTCCTTCCCCTGAACTCACTGTATTTTTTATACTTCGCCTTGCGTTTTCTCAAACAGAAAATGGCAAGAAAGCAAAAGCCCCAAACAAAGCTTAATATCTCTCTAATTCTTTGAAACTCCTAGTTTTGTAAAACAAATGTCCATTTTCACAGGAGGTTCAAAAAATCATAGTTCCACTGTGTTAAGATAACACAGGAAGCACAACAACTCCTATAATGAAGACGAGTTGCGATAGAAGGTGGACCTATGAAAAGAATTGAGTGTGTGGCGAACTTTAACAAAAGGAATATAATTAAAGCAAAGTTAAAAAATTCTGCCTGTGTGATTAATGTTTGCTGTGATAAGGTTGTAATGCTTCCCATGCGTCTAAAGATACAGGCAACATTGTGCTTCCCACTGTTAAAAAAAAAAATGTAAGTCAGTGAATAGCTAATGCATTTTGACTGGTATTCCCGGACAATAACCTGGAAAACAAGGCCACTCCCACCTACACTGGAAGCACAATGTCATCAACTGTATATGTGGCAAAAGCTCTATAAGCCCCAGCCTACCCCCCTACCTATCACTGATCCAGCCCCCATTTCTTTAAGACCAGATTTTTAACCTGATCCCCCTTAGTGTTTATTTCATCCCCCACAACTTACCTTGAAAACCATTCCATTTGCAGGAGATGTCAGGAACTGATTTCCATCAAACCAATCCCAGAAGATTTTGCCAGTTTGTGTAAGATTATTGATCAAAAAACCACATTTTCCCCTGATTTTCCCTTCCCTACCGGGATAAAAAAATCCTTTCTCCCCCCCTAATCGTTTACCCCCTTCCCGACCTCTAACTCCTCCAACCCTCCTTAAAAGGCAGGTAGGGGCTTAATTGAGCTTTTACGGTTTTAGGTACGTAATAATCTATAAAATATGTAACCTTACCCACCCAACAACTATAACTTTATATTAAATACTATCATAATATAGCAAGATTTCCTTTGAGCAGTGAAGCACTAAACCCGAGGGTGGTACTTTATGAATTTTTGGGTGGGGATATGTCACTGGGACCCTGAACCCTTAGCCCGTACCAAAACTAGTTCAGCTCAATTTTTCTATTCTTTACCAGACCAAACTGGTCTTAAATTATTTTTTGAAACAATTTCTCTGTCTCTACTTACCAGATGAAATACTGTCTTTCATCTTTGATAAAATTGCCAAAATCCTGAGGAAATGTCATTTATAATCACTAATTACTATAATTATTCTTGGCTACAGAGTTTCATTGACCACTGTCTTGCAAGAATGAACCCTTTTCCCTTTTCTTCCCTGAGGTGAATCTCCTTTGTAAAATTGAATGATGTATTTACTACTCAAAGGAATCTTGTGTTTGAACTTAATTTGTAAGCAGTACAAATACGCCTCTAGATGTTTTTCAAAATATGAATTGTTTTGGAACAAAATCATCCAATTGGAAAACTTTGCCTAACTGGTAAGTCTCTTTCCAGTTGCTAAATTGAACTGGATGGTGACTCATTTACTTCAAAAACCAGAGAAACCTTTGATAAAATTTTCTCAGTGAGACTTATTTTTGTATAAACATGGTGGCACACACACTGTATAATATATCATTGTTCTTGTAATACAGATATCTTAAGTATTCCCTTCAATAGTGAATCACAAAATTCCTAATTTAAAGTTGATCTCACTACATATTCAGCAATCGATCTCCTCTATAGTTGAAATGTGCTAAAGATCCTGCAGTGACTGAATTTTGATTGGATAAATGAAGTAGGTTTTCTTTGAATTTGGAAAGCTGTAAACTACGGTAGAACTCAAAGAAAAAAAATATTGCAAATGAATCAATTCACTCCTGTTGGGAATACCATGGACCTGCCCTGAACAATGCATGAAATCCTATTTGTTGAAATAGTCAACATTCTTTGGTTTTTGTTTTTTGTTTTTGTTTTTTTTTGTTCATTGCCAAACTAAAGGAATTTGCCTAATTGCTGTTGAATGGGGGTTGTGGAACAACAGCTGGGTGAAAAACCTCCCCGTACGTCCACTTGCTCCTAGGAGGAAAACCCCGGGCCAGCTGTACCCCGCATTCAATGACCTCCCGGGCTGGGTCAGAAATTAATTCTAAAACCAAGTACCTGTTTTGAGGCAGGGTACTGGCTGTAACTGTAAGTAATAAATTATATGATTATATAAATACTAAACTAGGTATTAATAATGAGTTGACTTTGATGATACCAGCCTTCCCACTGTTGGCTTTTGAACTCCTGCTATTGATGAATTGCTGACCAGTTTGCCAAATCTGCTCTTCTTTTCAGCCTGAGAAAAAATAAGAATTCATTTTCACTTAATTGCTAACTTGCTTGACTCCTTGCTGACTTTTAGTATGTAGGTATTTTTTGAAACAGGCTAGAGTTAAGCAAGGGATGTACTGATAGTTCAATGTCTAAGATCGAGTCACAAATGTAAATGACTTTGTAGGAGGGGTGTAGCTACCTGAACACATGGTGCAAATGTGCATCCCTTAAAAGACTGCAAGACTGACTGCAATGATAAAGATGACTAATGAGGTAACTAGGGTGACTTGAATGACTGGGATAACTAGGATGACTAAGATGACTGGGGTAAATGGGATAAATGAGATGACTAAGATGACTGGGGTGACAAGGATGACTGGGAAGATTAGAATGGCAAGGGTGAATGCGATAATTATTGCGGAGACTAGGATATAGGATAGCTGGGGTGACTGGGATGACTGGGAATGATATGGATGACTGGAATGACTAAGAGGACTGGGTTGACTGGGATGACTGAGGTGACACAGATGACTGGGATGACTACGATGACTAGGATGACTCAGGTGACTGGGATGACTAGGACAACTGTGATGACAGGGATAACTACAAAAACTGTGATGACTAGGATGACTTGGATGACTGAGATAACTGAGAGATAACCAGGATGACTGGGATGATTTATGCTGCTGGGATGACTAGAATAACTAGGATGATAGGGATGACTGGAGTGACTGAGATGAAAAGGATAGGTAGAATTACTGTGATGACTACCTAGGGTGACTGGGATGATTGGGATAAGTGGGATAACTAGGATGGTTGGAATGACTTGCATGACTAGGATCAGTAGAATGAATAGTATTACTGGGATGACTTGACAGGGGTGACTGTGATGGAAAGAATAAGTAGAAGAACTGGCGTGACTATGATGCCTAGGGTGATGAGATACATGACTAAGGTATCTGGTATGACTGGGATGAATAGGATGAGTAGGATGATTGGGATGACTGGAATGACTGGGATGACTGGGATAACTGGGGTGACTGAGATGACTAGAGTGACTGGAATGAGTGGGATACTAGGATGACTCGGATGACTAGGGTTACTAGGATGACTATAACTAGAATAACTTTGAAGGCAGATGTTTCAGTGCTCAAAAGTTATGCTGTGACCATTGAATTTCCAGCATTTCAAATGACGATATAGGATGACTTGTATGCAAAAATGGCAGAAGCACAAGGGCAAAAAAGTGGATCTAATAGAGCTCTTACTTGTATGTTTTGTTTCCCCAATAAAAGTGTCATGTGGCATTCTTTGGAGAACTGTTTCCTTTAAATTTCCCTTTATTTGTGTGCATATGTATGCATAATTTATGAAGACTAAGGGGAAATTTCCTTGAGAACTATATTTGGAAAGTAAAACACTGGGCTTACTATGAACAGAACATTGGTTGTCAAGACAACTATCCCTGGATCTTCGAAGAACCAGTCAAAACTTTCCGTAACTTGTACAATATTCCCAGCACTACTTTTTGCAACGATTTTAAAAGTCACGTTGGGGAGAACTAGATTTATTGACGAAAGTGATGTTTATGTTGCTTATGCACGCACTCTTGAACGCACTTTCACGTACTCCTCGTAGGATGTTTGAGCCTTTAGCCCCATGCTCGACATGTTGGCAGACAATGGAGTATATTAACTGATTTTATTGACCTTACCAATTCGACCCTTTTGTTTTAGTTTATCTTGAGAAACCTTATAAAGGTTAAAGGTTAGTTTTATTCTCCTCAGCCTGTTCTTGTGTGATTTTTTGTCCCAATTGTTTCTCTCCAATTTTTGTCCTATTTCTTTTGTCCAATTTTTTGTCCAATTTTTTGTACGATTTTTTGTTCAATTTTTCGACCCATTTTTTGTTTGATTTTTTGACCGATCTTTTTTGTCTCATTTTTTTTGTCTGATTTTTATGTCTGATTTTTAGCCTGATTTCTTGCCTGATTTTTTGTCCGATTTTTGGCCAATTTTTTTGCTTGATTTCTTGTTCGATTTCCTCTCCCATTTTCTGGCCAATATTTTGTTTGATTTTGTTTGTTCGATCACTTCTCTGCTATTTTGTTCGATTTCTTGTCTGATTTCTTTTGTCCCATTTCTTGTAAGGTTTTTTTGCACGATTTTTTTGTCCGATCTTTTGTTCGATTTCCTTTCCAATTTTTTTGGCCCATTTCTTGTCCGATGTCTTGACCGAGTTTTTGTCCGATTTTTTTGGTCAGACAATTTCTTGTCCAATTTTTTGTCTGAATTCTTGTCTGACTGTTGGATGTCTGATGTCTTGTCCCCAATATCTGATGTCCAATGTCAGATTCCAAATAGCAGATTTCTGATATTGTCTTATGTCCAGTATCTGATGTCTGATGTCCAATGTCCGATTTTCGAAGTCTGATGTCCGATTTTTTGTCCAATTTTGTCTAGTCCGATTTTCATCCGATTTTTTTGTCCAATTTTTTGTCTTGTTTCTTTTGTCCAATTTTCTGTCCGAGGTTTTATCTGATTTGTTGTCAATTTTTTCGTCTGATATTTTTTGCCCGATTTTTTTTGTCCCATTTCTTGTCCCATTTTTCATCCAATTTTCTGTCCGATTTGGTCCAATTTTTTGTCTGATTTTTTTGTCCAATAATTTTCTCGTCTGATTTTTTTGTCTGATTTCATGTCCGACTGTCGGATGTCTGATGTCTTATCTCCGATGTCTGCTGGGTTCCATGTTCCATGTTGCATGTCCCATGTCTGATGTCCCATGTTCGATTTTTTGGTCTGATTTATTGCCTGTTTATTGCCTATGTTCCGTTTCCCATGTCCAATGTCTGATGTCCGATTTTCGATGAGTGCTGTCCGATGTCTGATATTTTATGTCCAATATCTGATGTGGAATGTCCAATGTCCTATTTTTGATGTCTGATGTCTGACGTCCCATGTCCCAGTTATTGCCCATTTTTTCCGATTTTTAGCCCGATTTTTTTTTGTCCGATTTATTGTCCGATTTATTGTCCGATTTTTTTGTCCAAGTTTTTGGCCGATATTGTTTGTCCAATTTTTAGTCCGATTTTTCGTCTGATTTTTGTTGTATGAGAGGATGACTGGAATGACAGGGATCACTGGGACGACAGGGATACCTAGAATGACCAGGATGAAAAGGGTGTAGGGATTGTACCCTTTTTTGAACAAAAAATTCAAGGATTTTTCAAGGACTCAGGGACACATTTCCAGTTATTGAAGGATTCCAAAAAGAGACTTGAGTGTGTCTTTTTTATTTCTTCCACAGCATGACTGCAATTTTAATTTTTATCCAGAAGATCTTTCTGTGTTTGCTCCTTTTAGGCACTTGACAATCTGGGTTGGATTAAGTTATTCCTGAAATTCAAGAACTTTCCAGCACCGACTGCAATAAAAAATATTTTCAAGGACTTTCAAGGAGCGTGCGAACCCTGAGGTTGACTAGGGTGACTGGGATTATTTGGATGACTGGAGTAACTGGAGTGACTGGGATAACTGGGATGACTAGGTTGAATGGGATTACTGGGATGGCTAGGAGAACTGGGCTGACTGGGATAACTGGGGTGACAGGGATAATGAGAGTGACTTGGATGATTAGGATGACTTAGCTAGGTGACTGGGATGACTGTGATAAAAGGGATACCTAGAAAAACTGGGATGACTACTGTAAATGACATCACAACAAGCTTTATTGATTTAGTGACATGATATCTCTCACCTCAAGCTTTTCTGATTCGCTAGTTTCATTTCCTTAGACAACGCCTATTTTTACGTAGAAAACGCATGGTCTCTTAAGTTTAGCTTTAGTTGGATTTCGTCGTCTGCATGTGTACATTGTTGTAGTCTATTTTGGATAGTTCATTTTTGGTACTTAGAGGCAAGCGGGAACCGATATGTAAGTACATTTTATCCTCTGTAGTTTTATCTATCTGACGACTCATAAAGTATATCCCGCAAGAAGTTGTTGTAATACTCAGTATCTCGTACCATTACGTGACTATGCCTTTTCTGAGTTTCAAGTAGGTTTACTTTTTAGTTCGGCGTGGGAATCTCATTTCTTTTAGTTTATTTAGTTTTCATGCGTTTGCAAACGTAGTCCGTTCTCAGATTTATTTTGTTAGTTTCTTAGTATAGCATTATTCGCAGGAAGCAACCATTATTGTTTTTGGGAAGGTTTCTTTACTCCTGCGTACCCAAATTTAGTTGATTTTATTCCTTTCATGAAGTATATGTAGTCTAATGTTCTAGTTGGTAAATTTATTATTCCTGTATTTCAATAAGTATATTTCTTTTGTCTTATTATGCGTTTTGGCAAGGTTTTTATACCGGAACAGCTACGAAAATGAAAATATGATTGGAATGTTCGTAAATGTTATATTATCTGGTAGCCAAACAATAATTGTAATTGTACTTTAGCTTTTAGTAATTATTTGTTACGTTGCATTATATTTCAGTTTACGGTTCGATTATCGTCAATAAAATCACCATCAAGGACTAGCTCCTAGTTTCGTGATCACAGTTGATTCATGATCGACGTGTAAAATATACCCGCTCACACGGAGTTTCGCCGCCACAAATAGTTTAAGCCGCGTGACAATTGGCTTCTCCTACAGTCGCAGCGTATCATCCGTTACAGTAAAATATCGCCGTTACCTCTAACTTTCGTGCACAATGAGTTCGAAATCGAAAATTGAAGAATCTGGTATGAATGATGACGAACTTTACCAAGGATCAAAAGAACGCCAGGAATTCGAAGGCGCGGCGTCCGGCGAGATTAAGGACACACGCGAAAGGAAACAAACGATGAAAGGAAGAGAATACAAAAAGGAAACGCTAGAAAAAAGACGAAGAACATGCAGCTCTAATCTGCAAAAACACCTCGATTCGATTCGAGAACTTTTAAACTGCGATGAACCGCCGTGGGCCTCCTTGCAGCTTGCACGCGATAACCTCGATAAAATAAAGGACGAGTTTAATGACGCACATTACGAATTTTATGAGTATATCGACTCCGAGGAAGAGAGGCAAACCGCTTATCAATGGTTTGATGTACAAGACAGAGTAGCTATAGAATTACGTACCCATCTTGTTGACAAAATCTATTCAGTAGAAAGGAAAGCTGAGGAGCAGAAACCCAAGTCCGTCTTTTCAGGCAGCAGTAAGAGATCAAAAAGGTCGAACACCTCGGGAGGGTCGGCTAGGTCACGAAGATTAGAAGCGGCGGCAAGAAAGGCCAAACTCGAAGTAGAAAAGCAGTTTTTAGAGCAGGAACACGAAATGCGAAAATTACAAATATTAAAAGAAATCTCTATTGCCGAGGCAGAAGAAAACGTAATGAAGAGAATCTTGAACGAAGAAAGTGAAATGATCACGAACGGCCATGCCAGTCGGAAACCATTAATTGACCCTGATGACAAGGATAATGACAAGGGTAACAAGATTAAGGATGAGGTCAAAAGCGAAGATGTCAAAACAGAAATTAAGGATCAATTAAAGGAACGTGAGGTCGATCAGATAAGCAAGGAACTTAATCCGAACACGCAACCTTTTGTCCCAAAACAAATACCGGCTTTCAACGCATCGCAAACCCAACCGTATCCGTCGTTTGACATCGGAGCCACTCTCAGTCATCTTGTAAGTTTGCAAGCAAAACAAACGGAATTGAGCTCGCTCCTCATCAATCAACAAAAAGCAGTTCATTTGCCTGTGAAAGAACCGCCTGTATTCTCGGGTGACAGTTTCGAGTATCCTGCTTTCATCACGGCATTTGATTCAATTATCGCGAACAACGTTCACACTGATAAGGATCGGCTATTCTTCTTAGAGAAATACACAAGCGGAAGCGCTAACGAGGCGATAAAAGGTTTTCTAGCCACGAACTCTGACACCGCTTATAAAGAAGCCCGCAAACTGTTGGAGCAGCGTTATGGGAACCCTGTGGTCGTAGCCGAAAATTACAAGTCAAATTTACGGAACTGGCGACAGATAAACGATGGCGATTCTAAAGGGCTTCGAGAGTTTTCCGATTTTTTGGTACGCTGTCAGGAAGCGATGAAAACTATGAAGTCCATGGCCGAGCTTGATTCTAGCCAAATACTAGTAACCCTGTCAGCGAAGCTTCCCTCTTATTCGGGCGTCAAATGGTGCAGGTTCGCCCATGAAGAACAAGCAAAACGCCAGAACCCTATCGGATTTAAAGATTTCGTCCAGTTTGTCAAGCAAGAAGCAGAGGTTGCTAATGATCCTGTATTCTCTCCTGACGCTCTCAAGAGAGAACGAAACAAAGCTACCAACACAAATGAGCAGCGCGTTCGTCTTACAAGACCAAAACGGCGAAGTGAAGCCAGCACAGGCCAGTCTTTCTTCTCGTCTGTGACAAAATCGGGAGAAACTAGCAGAACTGCGGCTCCACTTCCTCACTTAACACCATGTCCAATATGCGAAGGCAATCATTCAGCTGTGAAATGCCACAAGATCTTGAACGCCTCCCCCGTTGAAAGATACGACATCTTCTTGTCCAAAGGTTTATGTTTTAGATGTGCAAAATCAAGTCATCTTTCACGCAACTGCCCGTCCAAATCTACCTGCGGAGAGTGCGGAAAAAGGCACCACACCCTTCTGCACAGAAACGAGCCCACTGGTAAAGATAGCAAGCCCCAAGCAAAGGAAAAGGTTGATCAAAACAAACCACAAGAAAAGAAGGACTACTCGCCTAGTACCCCGGCAACAGCCAACGCCTCTAGTGTCTCTTTAACGTCACATGTTGAGTCGACCGTCATTACTAACTCAAAAATTGTGCCCGTTTTCGTGTCCCATCGTGATGACCCGAAGAAAGAAGCGAAGGTCTACGCTCTGCTAGACGATGCAAGCGACACCACGTTCATTACAACCAAAGTTCAACAAGCCCTCGGTATTGAGGGAGTAGAAACCGAGTTAACTCTCAGCACCATGTCGGGAAAGGAAGTCATATCAGTATCAAGAATTGATGGCCTCGTAGCGGAAAGACTTGACAGAAGAGCGAAAGTGGATCTGCCCAAAACGTACGCAAAGGAAGGTATTCCATGCAGAGGGAATCAGATACCCACTCCAGAAATGGCCGATAAGTGGCCCCATCTCAAGAAAATCAAAGACAAGATACCCAAATTAGACGATAGCATTGAAATCGGCCTCCTCATTGGTTGCAATTGTCCGAAGGCGATCAAACCTAAAGAAGTCATCACAGGCAAAAGTGAAGATCCCTACGCAGTACGTACATTGCTTGGATGGTGTATTGTTGGACCCGTCACTAGCACCCAGTCCCCTGAATCTCCGATAGTCTCCTCGTGCAACGCAATCTTGACACATGAAAGCACCCCTATGGAAAACCTGAGTATTGACTTCGTCGTTCGAGACAAAGCAAAGGAAATAATGAATCCATTGGCGGTAAAACAAATGTTTGAACTTGACTTTGCTGAACACCGAAGCGCGAAAAAACAAGGTCTCTCTAAAGAAGATAGGAGATTTCTGAACATTGCGGAGACAGGCGTGCACAGATGCGACGACGGTCACTACGAACTTCCTCTCCCCTTAAAGGAAGGTTTTAAAGGTCTACCTAACAATAGAAATGATGCAGTCCGACGTATGTATCACCTCAAGAAACGGTTTGACTCACCAAACGGCAAGGATTATAAAGAAGAATATATAAAGTTCATGAAAGACATGATTGACAATGGTTACGCTGAAAAGGCTCCAGATGACGACAACTTGAAACCTGGCATGACATTCTACATCAATCACCATGGAACAAGACATCCAAAAAAGAAAAAACTGAGAATAGTTTTTAACTGCAGTCAGGAATATAGCGGTGAATCCCTGAACAAGTATTTGATTCAAGGTCCTTTGTTGACTAACGACCTAACAGGTGTCCTTTTAAGATTCAGACAAGAACCGATCGCCGTGACATGTGACATTGAGGGAATGTTTCACCAAGTACGCGTCAACCCTGAACATCGCGACCTTCTGCGTTTCCTCTGGTGGGAAGACAACGACCCTTCTAAGGGCCTGGTAGATTATCGCATGACAGTTCACTTGTTTGGCGCCACATCATCCCCGAGTTGCGCCAACTTTGCGCTGAAGCAAACCGCGAACGACTTCGAGGGAGAATATGGAGAGCAAGCGGCCGAATTTATCCGAAAGGATTTTTATGTTGATGATGGTTTGAAGTCAGTCCCTACAACAGCGTCAGCGGTGGAGCTGGTGAAGAACGTAAAAGCCATGTGTCATCAAGGTGGTTTCAATCTCCACAAGTTCTTATCCAACAGCAAAGAAGTAATCAAGAGCATCCCAGAAAGTGACAGAACTGAGGGTGTCAAAGAAATCGACCTAGACTTGGATAAACTCCCTTTGGAACGCACATTAGGAGTGCAGTGGTGCGTCGAGTCCGATAGTTTTGAATTCAATATCGTTCTCCAAGACAAGCCATGTACAAGACGCGGAATTCTGTCCACTGTGAGTTCCGTATACGACCCCATAGGATTCGTTGCCCCCCTCATGTTGCAAGGAAAAGCAATTTTACAAGAACTATGTGGTCTCAACCTGGACTGGGACGAACCTGTTCCAGAAGAAGCAAAAATGAAATGGGAAAGATGGAGAATGGAACTGATGAAACTTCAAAGTATCAAAATTCCCAGATGTTACAAGCCAAGCCACTTCGGTCAAGTCATCAGAGCAGAATTACATCACTTTAGCGACGCAAGTGTCCAAGGATATGGTCAGTGTAGCTACCTGCGCCTTGAAGATGAAGCGCATAATGTGCACTGCGCGCTTGTGATGGGAAAATCTCGAGTAGCTCCTCTAAAACCCGTTACCATCCCGCGACTTGAGCTTACCGCTGCTGTCTGTTCCGTACGAATAAGCCAACAAATACATCGGGAATTAGAGTACAGAATCGACGAAGACTTCTACTGGACGGATAGCAAGGTAGTACTTGGGTATCTGAACAATGAAAGCAAACGATTTCATGTGTACGTGGCCAACAGGGTACAAGAGATACAAGATTGCACAGATAAGAAGCAATGGCGGTACATAGAATCTAAACAGAACCCCGCGGACGAGGCGTCGCGTGGAATGAAAGCCAAGGAACTTCAAGATTCAAGATGGATTCTGGGACCGGAGTTTCTGTGGAGCAAGGATTGTACTTGGCTGAATAGCGACGAACAGAGCCACATCTTGAGAGATGACGACCCCGAGGTTAAAAAATCAGTCACCATGACAACATCGTCGTCTGAAAAAAGCAAGTCTACTTTGGATGAAAGAGTCGAACGGTTTTCTAGCTGGTATCGCGCACAGCGGGCGGTAGCGTTGTGCATGAAGTATATGAAGAAACTAAAGGCTCGCGCCAAGGAAGAACCTGAGGAGACAGTTCAAGTGAGAGCCCAAGATTTGGAGAGAGCAGGAAAATTAATTATCCACGCCGCGCAGTTGAAGGCATTTAAAGACCAGCTCAAGGAACCAGCAAAGGGAAAAGAGGACTCTTCAATGCACGTGACCACAAAGCCATATAATCCAGTTCGTAAATTAGACCCCTACATCGATGAGGATGGTGTTCTGCGCGTGGGTGGTCGTCTAAAGAATGCAGATTACGCTGATCAGGTTAAACATCCCGTAATTTTGCCAAAAGGAAGTCATGTAACCAAACTCATTATCAAGCACTACCACGAGTACACCAAGCATCAGGGCAAAGGAATGACGCTCAACGAAATTAGGTCTCGCGGTTATTGGATTATCGGAGGCTCATCCGCTGTAAGCGCCGTTATCGCTTCTTGTTTGACATGTAGGAAGCTCCGGGGACCGGTAATCGAACAGAGAATGGCAGACCTCCCAGAAGATCGACTGGAAAGCGCACCACCTTTCACATATTGTGCAGCCGACTACTTTGGTCCGTTCGTGGTGAAGGAAAGACGTAAAGAAATCAAGCGCTATGGAGTCATATTTACATGTATGGCTACAAGAGCGATTCACCTAGAGATCGCTAATTCACTCGACACTGATTCATTCCTGAACGCATTAAGACGATTTACCAGCCGACGTGGACCCGTTCGTCAACTACGAAGCGATCAAGGAACTAATTTCGTGGGAGCCCGACGAGAACTTCTGGAAGCCCTAAACGAAATGGACCAGGAAAAAATCAAGTCAAGCCTCTTGAAAGAACAATGCGACTGGATCACCTTCAAGATGAACGTACCGTCGGCAAGCCACATGGGCGGCGTGTGGGAACGCCAGATACGAACGGTACGCAACGTGCTCTCATCCCTTTTACAACACAACGCTGAACAACTTGATGATGAATCCCTCAGGACGTTAATGTGTGAGGCAGAGGCAATAGTCAACAGTCGCCCTCTCACAGTCAATCAGCTCACTGATCCAGATTCCCCAGAACCACTGACCCCAAGTCACCTTTTAACAATGAAGTCTAAAGTCCTACTATCACCGCCTGGAAAGTTCGAGCCGGCCGATATGTACGCTCGCAAGCGTTGGAGACGCGTACAGCATCTCGCCAATGAGTTTTGGACCCGCTGGCGAAAAGAATACTTACTCAGCCTTCAGGAACGTCAGAAGTGGACAAGACCCCGTCGAAATTTAAGCGTCGGTGACGTAGTGATGGTGAAAGATCCCAACCTCTCACGTAACGCATGGCAACTTGCTCGTGTCGCTACTGTCTACCCAAGTAAAGATGGTCAAGTCCGCAAGGTTCAAGTAGCCCTCGCAGATTGCTGCCTAGACAAGAATGGAAGGAGATCTGGACCTCTGCGTTACCTAGAGCGACCAGTACAGAAGTTAGTACTTCTAATGGCAGTGGAAGAGTGAGTACCGGGGAGATCCCCACCGAAGAGCCACAAGGTTACTTAAAAACGAACACTTTGATTTTGAACTTTGATTTTAGTTTTAGTTATATGAACTTTGATTAGTGAAATATAAATATTTCAGGGGAGCCATGTAAATGACATCACAACAAGCTTTATTGATTTAGTGACATGATATCTCTCACCTCAAGCTTTTCTGATTCGCTAGTTTCATTTCCTTAGACAACGCCTATTTTTACGTAGAAAACGCATGGTCTCTTAAGTTTAGCTTTAGTTGGATTTCGTCGTCTGCATGTGTACATTGTTGTAGTCTATTTTGGATAGTTCATTTTTGGTACTTAGAGGCAAGCGGGAACCGATATGTAAGTACATTTTATCCTCTGTAGTTTTATCTATCTGACGACTCATAAAGTATATCCCGCAAGAAGTTGTTGTAATACTCAGTATCTCGTACCATTACGTGACTATGCCTTTTCTGAGTTTCAAGTAGGTTTACTTTTTAGTTCGGCGTGGGAATCTCATTTCTTTTAGTTTATTTAGTTTTCATGCGTTTGCAAACGTAGTCCGTTCTCAGATTTATTTTGTTAGTTTCTTAGTATAGCATTATTCGCAGGAAGCAACCATTATTGTTTTTGGGAAGGTTTCTTTACTCCTGCGTACCCAAATTTAGTTGATTTTATTCCTTTCATGAAGTATATGTAGTCTAATGTTCTAGTTGGTAAATTTATTATTCCTGTATTTCAATAAGTATATTTCTTTTGTCTTATTATGCGTTTTGGCAAGGTTTTTATACCGGAACAGCTACGAAAATGAAAATATGATTGGAATGTTCGTAAATGTTATATTATCTGGTAGCCAAACAATAATTGTAATTGTACTTTAGCTTTTAGTAATTATTTGTTACGTTGCATTATATTTCAGTTTACGGTTCGATTATCGTCAATAAAATCACCATCAAGGACTAGCTCCTAGTTTCGTGATCACAGTTGATTCATGATCGACCAGTAAAATATACCCGCTCACACGGAGTTTCGCCGCCACAAATAGTTTAAGCCGCGTGACAATTGGCTTCTCCTACAGTCGCAGCGTATCATCCGTTACAACTACAGTGATGAGATAACTGAGATGATAAGGGTGTCTGGTATGACTGAGATGAATACATGTAGGATGACTAGGATGACTGGAATGACTAGAATGACAAGGATGAAGGGAATGACTAGGATGACTGGGGTTACTGGGATAACTGAGATAACCAGGATGATTGGGGTGACTGGGATAACTAGAATAACTATGATGACTGGAATAACATGGGTTGACTTGGATGACTGGGATGATTTGCATGATTAGGATGAATAGTATGAATAGTAATGAGATGACTTGGATGGCTGGGATTACTAAGATGACTGGGATGACAAGGATGACTGGGATGACTGAGATGACTGGAATGACTTGCATGATTAGGATGAATAGGATGACTATTAATGAGATGACTTGGATGGCTGGGATGAGTGGGATGCCTAGGATGACTGCATGACTAGGATGAATGGGATGACTTGGTTTATTGTGATAACAGGGGTGACAAGGATGATTGTGATTGAGATGGGGTGATGAGATAACTGAGATGACTCAAGTAACTGGGATAACTGTGATGACAGGGATGACTTGGTTTATTGTGATAACAGGGGTGACAAGGATGATTGTGATTGAGATGGGGTGATGAGATAACTGAGATGACTCAGGTAACTGGGATAACTGTGATGACAGGGATGACTTGGTTTATTGTGATAACAGGGGTGACAAGGATGATTGTGATTGAGATGGGGTGATGAGATAACTGAGATGACTCAGGTAACTGGGATAACTGTGATGACAGGGATGACTTGGTTTATTGTGATAACAGGGGTGACAAGGATGATTGTGATTGAGATGGGGTGATGAGATAACTGAGATGACTCAGGTAACTGGGATAACTGTGATGACAGGGATGACTTGGTTTATTGTGATAACAGGGGTGACAAGGATGATTGTGATTGAGATGGGGTGATGAGATAACTGAGATGACTCGGGTAACTGGGATAAGAGTAAATGACAGGGATGACGGAGTTGATTAGGATGACTGGGATGACAAGGATGACTGGGATGGCTGTGATAAATGGAATGACTGAGATGGCTGGAATAACTACAATTACTACAGAGACTGGGATGTCTAGGGTAACAGACATGACAGTTGTGAACTTGTTGACTAGAAAGACTAGGGTGGGTGGGATAATTAGTCATTCTAATTATTAGAATGACTAAAATAACAGGTATGCCTAGGATGACAGGGACGACCATGTTAACTGGGATAACTAGGATGACAGGTGAGACTAGACTGACAAGGATGACTGGGACAACTGGGGTGACTAGAGTCACTGGGATGACAGGAGTGATTAGGGTGACTTGCACGACTAAAATGACTGGGACTACTTTTTGATTAGGATGACTGGGTTGGCTTGTATACCTCGCATGAATAGGATGACTGGGATAAGTTGGATGGGTAGGATGAGTGGGATGACCTCATCTTTAATGAAAGCACCCGAAAAAGATTTGATACTTTAAAGGGGGGAAACAGTAGGATTTGGAATTGTGTGTACCTCTGGAAAAATCTTAAATGAAATGCAGTAGTCTCACACCAGTTAAAAAAAAGTTACAAAAAACATGAAAAAACTGATACCTGAAATGCCTGAAATCACCAGTGGGGGCCACAATCCCTCTTCGTCTTGACATGTCATCCCTTTAGTTGAAGAAATGTTTTTGATATCCAACTTGTGATGGGCCAAGAATCTTCCGGAACATCACCAAATGGGAGGGGTTCTGTTAAATGGCCAAAGATGCAAGAAATTATACAGGTACATTTGACTGTCAAGTAGAAAGGAAGAATTAGTCTCCCTACAGTACCTATATATGGATGTCTATTTTTCTGCAAAAAACGTTTCCTACCACCATAAATAAATGAAGACTTGCTTCTTTTCAAAATTCACGGAAGATTTTAACAAAAAGATTTTCCTGGCAATATTAACTTTATATGCTTTAGAAATTTTTAAATTTTGTGATCTGACAACAGCTTTACATTGGCTTGTGAAGACTATCTCAGATTAAGAACCTTGAATTTTTTAAGTAAATAAGAGAAGCAATTACTAATAAAAAATGGGTGTACAACAACAGCTGGGTGATTATAACCACTGCAAATGTCCACTTCCTCATCAGAGAAAAACCCTGAGTCAGCTAAACCCCACACTCAGGGTGCTTTCCAAAAGTCTGGCAGCTGGACCATAGCTGGACTGGTCATTTTGACAATGAAATAGGCTTTTATTAAGACATTTTCTGCTGAAAACCTCTTCTGTGCATACTGTTTAGGATATGTCTGACTGAATAGTTTTGATTAAAAGTGAAATTCTCATTGGGACCAGAACAGTCTGGCCAGTCGGTACTGACAAATGGAAAGCACCCTCAGTGATCTCCCAGGCCGCTCATAGACAGAAATGTAAAACCAAGTCTCTGTAATGAAGTAGGGTAACTATTAGCAATAAATTATTCCTGATAACATACATTACAAACCAAATCAGTTGTAATTCCTAGACTGTGAGGCTGTTGTCCTCTAAATCCAGACTCTCTTCCAAAGAATGCAGTCCATTTCTATTAACCTCTGACCACTTTGCCTCATTTGTTGTCCTTTTTCTGCCTGAAAAAATAAACAAACCATTTTTATCAGCACATAAACTGGTGACAATATGATGGAGTCACTTCTTGATAATGGCTGTCACTCATTTCTTAAACATTTATAGATGTTTGGATGTCACATATAATATCTGCTTTATGTCTAATGACCAAATCCAAACAATGCTTGTTCTTAAACCATTAACTCTACGGTAGAGAATTAACTCTTGTCTCAAGTATGATAATAAACATTAAATCCTACAGCAATATAACACAGGGGTATAGCTAGGATTTTTAGAGAAAGAGGTATGCACAATTTTCCAAATCCTCCTCCCCTCATTCTTATTAGCCCGAACTTTTTTCAGGTTTCTTGATTAAAGGAGTGTTTACGTTGTAAGGTGAAACATTATTATGAAATGGCATATCAGGAAGTTGTAAAAATCATAAATTGGTTACACCAACAAGCTACATGTGTACATGTACTATCTTGTGTAAAAAATTGTTTTTCACTAACAAAAGCACCCTACATTTGCATCTCAGTCATCCTTGTCACCACAGTAATCCCATTCATCACAGCTGTCCAGTCATCTAATTCATACCAGTCATTCTAGTAATCTAAGTCACCCTTAGTAGTTGTCTCAGTTGTCCCAGTCATCCTAGTCATCACAGTCATCTAATTCATACCAGTCATTCTAGTCATACCAGTCATCCTAGTAATTTAAGTCATCCTTAGTAGTCGTCCCAGTTGTCCCAGTCATCCTAGTCATCACAGCCATCCCAGTGATCATAGTAATAACAGTTATCCTTGTTGTACCAGTTGTCCCAGTCATCCAGTTCATTCCAATCATCCTAGTCATCCCAGTTATTAACCGTCATCCTAGTTATTCCAGTTATCGCTGTCATCATAGTCATCCAAGTCATCCTAGTAATGCTAGTCATCCTGGTTATCCCAGTCATTCCAGCCATCACAGTCATCAGTCATCCCAGTCACCCTAGTCATCCTAGTCAACACAGTCACCTTGGTCATTCTAGTCATCACAGTTATCCCAGTGGTAACAGTTATCTTTGTCATCCCAGTCATTCTAGTTATCCCAGTCATCCCATGCATCCTAATCATCTTATTTTTCAGTCATCCAAGTCAACCAAGTTGTCCAAGTCATCCCAGTTATCCTAGTCTCAGTCATCTTCCAATTCCCGTTATACTAGTCATGGAAGTCACCCATTCATTCTAGATATCCCAGTCATCCCAGTCAACCTTACTAATAAAGTCATCCTAGTCATCCATGAACCAACTCATCCAAGTACCCAGTATGTACGTTACCCAACACAGTCACCCTATTCATCAAAGTCATCTTAGTTTATATTTAACTCCCCCTAGTTATCCCAATCATCCTAGTCATCCTTGTCTTTCTCATCGGTCAGTATAAAACACAGACTGCAGACTGCAAACTACGGACTAGGTATAAAATGTGGACTACAGAATATTTTGGTAAAGACTGTGTTAATTGGTTCTAAGTAAGGTAAAATAAGGTCAAAAGATCGCTACATAGCACAACACATGAATTTAAGTTACAGATACTCCTAGAAATTCTTGGTGGAGTTGTGCCACACAGTTCTCCAGATGCTGAGCCTGACCAAAATGCTATTTTCTACACCCATTTTTAGACCTGTTTTCGGTCTCTAACATCTATGACAGGGGTCACAAACGCAATGTACATGTTTACATAGGTGTGAATCATGTCATCATCACTTAGAATATAGGGTTGGATGATATATTATTTCAGTTATTATTCATGTTTATATAGGTGAGTAACCCCTCCCCTAAATACAGCTTTTTTGCATCATGGAATGCTCCTATTTTGATCTTCTCATCTGGGTTCTTCATTTCCTCATAATTATCCCCAGGACTTTAAAGTGGAATTGTGGCATCTAAACGAGTTTTAGCCTAACTAACACCAATACAATTTTTTTTTTTATTTGGTGCTTCTCAGTTTCACATCTACTATTGGTTTAAAACTATAAATTGTATTCTCTTCTAACTCCTCCTTTTTATAAAATTCAAGGTTCATTTTCAGTTGCCTTGAGTAGTGGCAGTCCTCTATCCGTTTCTCAGTTTTACCCTTCTAAAGCTGTTTTTATATACTCAGTCCATTGTCCGTGTTTTATACCTAGTCCATGTTCTATACTCAGTCCATAGTTTCTAATCCCCATTTTATCCCCAGTCCGTGTTTTATACCCAGTCTGCAGTCCGTGGTCCAAAGTCCGCGTTTTATACTGACCGCTTTGTTATTATCCTAGTCATCCTTGTCATCTTAGTTATCTTAGCCATCCAAGTTATCACTATCTTCTTAGAAATACTATCGCCCCATATCAGTGCTGCCAATTGTATCTAAAATCCTTGAAAACATGTAGCAAAGTTGCCATTAAAATGAATATCTTCAAGAGAACAATTTGCTTTATCAAGGATTACAATCAGCGTTCCATTTTGGCAATTCATTCTAATTTTGGCACTTATCAGAATGACAGACAAAATTTTGTTTAAAATGGATAATGATGAACTCACATGTCTAGTATTTGTTGATTTTCATAAAGCTTTCTACATAATCAATCACAATCTATTATTGAAGAAATTATTAGTGTATGGAGCCAGCCCGGATAGCGTGGCATGGTTTCAATCGTAGCGAGAAGGGTGACCACAGTTTGTGAAACTAGGGCATATAACATCTGAGCTAAAACCTGTGAGGCAAGGGGTACCGCAGGGATCAATCCTCGGTCCAGTTTTATTTCTACTATTTGTGAATGATATGCCTTTGCATTTGAACAACCATTGATATATATGCTGATGATACCACCCTGTCTTTAAGTGCAAACTGAAAAAATATCACTTCTTTAACTAGGGCTCTCTCTAATGATTTAGAGAATATTGAGAAACGGTCAACTGAAAACAAAATGTACAGCTGTACATCAATACCGAGAAGACCAAAGTATTACTCATTACGGAAAAAACTATGTTCTTGCTATAACCTTTAAATCCGAACATGTTTTATCGAGATTTTTTTACGAGGTATATTATTGTAAATTTTATTCTTTGTAAATATTTTTTTTTATATTAATTAGTTAGAGCTGATAGTATTTTAATTTAGTGTCCCTTATTAGTAGGCCTTACATGGCCAGCTAGAAGACCTGACACTGAAATAAAGTTTATCATCATCATTATCATCATCATCATCATCACCTGAGGAGTAATGTGGGCGTTATTTTGAATGACCCTACCACTAAGTTCAAAATGGACTCTTGGGGACAGATCATTTACTGCAGCTGCTCCAAAGATATGGTACGGTTAATTGGACTATATTAGGAAAGACAATGATTTTGATAAGTTTAAGAGACTCATTAAGACATTATATTTTAAAGGGGCACGTAGTGACCTGTCTTGAGCTATCGTAGGTTTTTATTTTCTACTTTTATCTTGTCTTTCTACTTCTTACTTGTTATGAGTTACGCCAAATTACCTATTAGGAAGGAAATGTAACAAATGATTAAGCTTTAGTATATAGAGAGTATGTAATTATAACTTTTGTTTTAGTCTTATTCAAGTGTTATGCGCATTTGATCATATCTTTTAATGTTAAAATGTGTAATAAAAGCAATAAATATTATTATCATTTGAAGCAAATTTTTCTTTCTTTTCACTGGCCAAGAGTCCACCACGTGACCTGCAAACAACTGCCTACAAATAATAGTCTGCTCATGCGCAATGCCATCCAACAGTGTTTGGCTGCAAATAATATTCTTCTGATGCATAAAGGAAACCGTGCTTATCTCCTTGTTGCGATCGCTCTTGCATAAAAATGGCAGATCGCTTCACTTCCCAAGGATATTCATTAAAAAAACAAACTCCTTGATCGAATGATAAAACAATTCTTGAACTCGGTTATCGCAAAATATCGTGACTTGTCAGTGTCTCGCAGATCAATTATTTGCCTCAGCCTTTGGCTTCCGCAAATAATTGATCTGCTCGCCACAGAAAAATCACAATATTTTGCTCAACCTCGTCCAATAATTGTACTTCGTCCAATAATTGTTAATTATTATTCATAGGTTACAACATAAGCTTCGTGTGGAAACAGCAAGCTTACAACAACGCCATAATGCCACAAATATCAACCAAATATTGCATCACTAGTTACTGGGTTTAATTGTTGATAAAGATCTTAGCTTTGAAGCACACATAGATGAATTATGAACAAGAAACTGACAAAACAACTTGGACTTTTGAGGCTCATTAGTCCTTATCTCAAGCAAAGCTACAAGTTAATTTTCTACCTCAGTCCAATCTGATAATTTTGCAGTAAGGAATTGCTTTAGAGAGTTACGGATGCAGAAGAGAGTTGTACGCATTAGAACAACAGACATGTTAACTATTTTTAAAGAACTTAACTGGATTCCATTTCTTATTGAGACATGTATGAATAGACGTTCTATACCCTATAAGAGACTAGAGGGAACAACTCCCGATTAACCATTAATTCTATAGTATATTTAAGACAAATTCTCAGATTCATAACAGATCCACTTGTTTTTTAAATTTAAATTTTCATTGTCCTGTTTTTAAGAAAAACACAGAAAAGGGCCAGACTTTTAGCATGAGAACGATTAGAAATCGGAACAAACTGTCCGCTGATGTAAAGAAATTTAAAAATATTACATCCTTTAAAAAGAAATTGTATACAAATTTAATAATTTCTACACAAAGAGAGACAAAATAGTTAAGTAGCCTTTTATATTAAGTCCATAAAATAGTAAAATCAGTAAATTTTTCATAATTACTTTACTTGTTTTTTATATTTAAAAATAGTTACCGGTAATTTAAGTTTTTAAATAGTTAAAGTTTTTAAAGTAAGACTCTAGATAGTTTCTAAATACTATTATTTTTTGCTCGTTTTTAATAATTGTTTCCATTACAGCTTTCATTATGTACAGTACAGCTCAGAGATAAGCGTCCACGTTAACCTGCTTCAAACAAGTTAGCGAGAAGTTCGTTAACGTGAGTCTGTTTACCTAATACGCTTCAAAAACGGGCTTGCATTATGATCACATTGTAAAATTATTTTAATATTTTATTGACTTTATGTTTATAAAGGACCACAAGTTTATCAGTTTAGATCATCACTGTCAGCTGTTTAACCTCTTTAAATAAAGGTGTCACTTCACTTAGTCATCCAAGTCATTGGTACCATCATAGTCATTGTAGTTATTGTAGTCATCCTAGTCATTCATTCATCCCAATCATTCAATCATCCAAGTTAACACAGTTATATTAGTCACATAATTATTATTGAGAAGAATCTACACTGTATTGAAAAAAATATCGTAGTCATTTTAGCCTTCATATACATCCCAATGAACCAAGTCATTCCTTTCATTCCAGTCACTCTTGTTCTCTCAGCCTCTTATCCCAGTTCTCACAGTTATCCTAGTCATCCTAGTCATCCTACTCAAGTCACCCAAGTCACCCAAGCCACACTAATCACCCTAGGCACGGTAGTCACCATAGTCACCCAAGTCATCCTAATCATTCTACCCATCCCAGTCAAACCAGTCACGCAAGTCACCCTAGCCACCCTTGTCACCCTAGTTATCCCAGTCACCCTAGACACAATAGTCATCCTGGTCACCCTAGTCACCCTAGTAACCATAGTCATTCATCCCAGTCATCCTAGTAACCCTAGTCACCCTACTAACCCAAGTCACTCTAGTCACCCTAGTCATCCCAGTCACCCAAGCCACCCTTGTTACCCTAGTTACCCTAGTTACCCTAGTCACCCAAGACACCCAAGTCAGCCAAGTCATCCTAGTTACCCTAGTGACCTTTGCCATCCTAGTCACCCTAGTCGTCGTAGTCACCCAAGTCATCCTAGTAACACTAATCACCCTCGTCACCCTTGTCACCCTAGTAACCCTAGTTATCCTAGTCACACAAGCACAGTGCAAAGAAAGTCATGTCTGTAATAAACCAATAAAATATAAAAAATTAATATTAATCCTGTGTGTCAAAGAATTTTTTTTCAGGCTACATGTAGTTAAAATGACTCTAGGGCTAGTACGTGCTAGCTACAGATTACCCGAAGGGCAAGCAGTAAAACAGACACTCTTTGCACCCTGCCCAAGTCACCCTAGTCACCTTAGTCATCCTAGTCACCCTAGTCACCCAAGTCATCCTAGTCCACATTAAGTGGATAACGACCTGTATACGTACTCATGATTACCTAGCTAAGCCTTACGTATAGTCAACCTAGTCACCCAAGTCAGCCTAGTTATCCCAGTCACCCTAGTCACCCAAGTCACCCTAGTCACCCTAGTTATCCCAGTCACCATAGTCACCCAGGTCACCCTAGTCACCCTAGTTATCCCTGTCACCCAAGTCACACTAGTCACCCTAATCACCCTAGTCATCCCAATCACCCAAGTCACCCAAGTCATCCTACATGTAGTTATCTCAGTCACCCAAGTCACCAAAGTCATCCCAGTCACCCAAATCACCCTAGTCACTCTAGTCATCCTAGTTATCCCAGACACCCAAGTCACCCTTAGTCATCCTAGTTATGCCAGTCACCGAAGTCACCCTAGTCACCGTAGTCTCCCTAGTTATCCCAGTCATCCAGGTCACCCCAGTCACCCTAGTCATTCCAGTCACCCAAGTCACCCAAGTCACCTACGTCATCAAAGTCAACCAAGTCATTGTTGTCACCCTAGTCATACCAGTCACCCTAGTCACCCTAGTCACTCGAGTCATTCCAGTCACCCAAGTCACCCTAGTCACCCAAGTCACCCTAGTCATACCAGTCACCCAAGTCACCCTAGTCACCCAAGTCACCCTAGTCACTCTAGTCATACCAGTCACCCAAGTCACCCTAGTCAGCCTAGTCACCCTTGTCACCGACCCTAGTCACCCTAGTCATCCTAGTCACCCTTGCCACCCTAGTTACCTTAGCCACCCTAGTAGCATCTTTACAGGTTGCTATGCCCCCGAAACAATAACAAAAAAGGCCCAAGAAATTACCTGTACAGTTTGCTATGGCCCCAAAACAATTACAAAAACGCCCAAGAAATTATTACAATGTATAAAGAACAACTGCTAGGAAGGGGGTAATGTAAAACTTACATTTTGGTTCTGTCTTTGCTATGTTACTCTTCAGGGTAACAACTGTCACTGGAGACTTATGACTGCAACAAAACGAAAAGTCATTTAAAGAAATGAAAATCAAAGAGTCACAGCCATGTGTAAACCACAAAGGAATTCAAAAAGAAGGGGGGTAGTGGTAAATGGAATAAGGGAACTGACTGGTCAGCTGAAGTCCTCGCTTTCACAACAACAGTCATGTTAAAGAGTTCGATTTCTCCTACCCAAACCAACACTGAAAGCTTATTATTTTCTAAGGCGTTTGATACAATTAATCATGAAATATTGTGTCATAAACTGCAACACTATGGTATTCGGGATACTGCTCTGGCGTGGATCAAAAGCTATCTTGATGATCGGACTCAATTTGTCCAGTTTGGGTCCCATCGATCTTCTCCGCGGAAAATTTTATGTGGCGTCCTGCAGGGCTCAATTCTTGGACCTCTTTTGTTTATTATTTACATTAATGATCTTCCTAATGTCTCTAGTCTCACTCAATCTTTACTGTTTGCTGATGACACAAGTATCTTTTGTTCCCATAAAGATGCCAATCACCTCGTTTCTATTGTTAACAATGAACTTGCAAAAATAATTATTTGGCTTAAAGTGAATAAGTTATCTCTAAATCGGACTAAAACAAATTTTATGATTTTTCATCCAAGGCAAAAGAAAGTCAATGTTAATGTCCCTCTTACTCTGGAAAATACCGTGATCAAGCAAGTCACGGAGACAAAATTTTTAGGTGTTCTCATTGATCAGCATCTCTCTTGGAAACCACATATTGATTTCGTCTCAAAAAAAATTTCGAAAAGTGTGGGAATTATTGCGAAAGCCGGCTTTTACCTATCATCCCAAACTTTGATGACCTTGTATTACTCCCTTGTATATCCCTTCTTAACATACTGTAATGTTGCCTGGTCCTCCACCTACTGTTCCAACCTAAACTGTATTTACCTTTTGCAAAAGCGTCTAGTGCGACTCATAACAAAAGCTCACTATCTAGCAAATACCGCCCCTTTATTTAGCCAGCTTAAAGTCCTTGACATATTTAGTATTAATTCATTTTCTGTCGCTACCTTTATGTATTCTTATCACCATAATCTTTTGCCTAATAGCTTTCATGACTTGTTCTTAAGTAGTAATCAAGTCCATCAATACGAAACTCGACTAGCCTCTCAATATAGACCTCATTTTTGTAGAACAAATATAAAGCAATTCAGTATCCTTTACCGAGGACCTAAAATCTGGAATTCGTTGCCTGTTTCACTAATTAGCTCTCCTTCTATATCTGTTTTTAAAAAAAATTTAAAGAATTATCTCACTGATAGCCGATCTGTCGTTTAATTTTCTGATCTTGCTCACTCTGCACTCAGCCATGAACTTAGTTCACTAGGTAGTTGAAGGAAACCTATTAATATAAGCTTCAAGCTTCGTTAGGCTTCCTTGTCACATTAGTTTTATAATTTAATTAACACCTTTTGTTCATGTTGTGTAAGGTTTTGTGAGTGACTAAATAAATAAAATAAATAAAAATAAAAAATAAAAATTATTTAAATGAAGTCTAAATGGCAGTTTAAGAGACTCAGTGGCAATTCAGATCTGTTTAGGAGGTGTTCATTTTACGTATAATTTTATGTTACAGGTCAAATTTGATTTCGGGTTAATTTTGATTTAACATAGCTTGATTCGTAATTTCCTTTGTTTCCTAGTCCTTATTCATGAATAACAAGAATGTACTTACAGCGGCGTTCAGTCTCCCCTGCTTGGAGATTAAATCGAGAAACAAGGAGGAGATTAATTCTAAAAAAAGCATGATTTAATTTTACTTGCTAAAGGTTTTTTACTTCCTACTTTATCGACATCAATACTTTTCATTTGTTTCTGAATTGATTTAGTACGCGTGTTAGTGATGACCAGAAATACCTCTGCAGTTGCAGGCTATACACGTGAATAAACATACAAAAATTCAAGGGCCTCAATTCCAAAGAAATTACATCATTGCCAGAGATCAAAAAAGTTATTTACATGGCACATCATTTGAATCATCAGCAAAAATAAATTGCATGCTCATCACAAGACCATTAATTTTGTACACAATGAAAGTTTACAACATCCTACCATCGCAATTTTGCTAATTAAGATTCTTAGTTTTTTCCTGACCACTCAGTAGTGTTCACTTGTTCCAACTGAAAGTAATCAATGCTTTCAAGTGGCAGAATGTGTGGGCCGACACATTTTGGAAAAGCTCTAAATTTAATCTTTCCTAAGCTTTCTTCGCAAAGCATGTGTGACTTTGATCACGCAATGATCCTTAGTCCCAGTTTTCACAGTCTACGCAAGGAACGCCTGGAACAATGACCCCTGATTTGTGTCCTAAATATGACGAAAAAGCCCGGCGGGGGGATTCCAGAAAAATTGGGTGGGGATGTGCAGCACACTTCCTGAAACCCTTACCGTATTTCAGTCCAAAATCTGTGATTTTCCCTACCCTATTTCAGCCCTGGAGCCCAACGTGTGACCAGAGTTCGTGACAAGCTGTTACAGCACGTCGCGGTAGTTGGTGTAAATATTAAAAGGGAAACGTTGTTATCACCAAATGATAAAGAAGTAGCTAATTCTTCTAAAAAACATACCCAGTTCAAGACTAGAGTACACAAACTATACCCTATTTCAGACCAAAATGGTTGAAATTGATACCCTATTTCAGATCGAAACGGCAAAAACCATACCCTTTGGCGCCACATATACCTATATAGCCTATATAAGGGAGTACCCCCCCCCCTCCGGGGCGAAGACTGCGTTGCAGGTTGTGAGTCGCGCTGTTTATGCAAGCGAGACTAATAAGGGTTAGAAGACAAAGGAAATTGAGAAGAATCCTGGGCTAAACAAATTTAACCTGACATAAAATTTGACTTGTAACATATACAACTGGCTCTCTAGTCTAAGCTGTACTAGCGTTCTTAATGCTGTTAACAGCAAACAATGCTTGGACGAGAGGGTTGCACAAAGTTAAAATGATTTACATGTAGAGGTGGTTTGTCAAACACTGTCTACAATCTGGTTTAATAACTGGGCCTTTCAACTTGTAAGTTTTACCTCAAAAATAAATTGATCACTGATTTTTTAGATAGCATATAACAACAGTATTTTATAATGTTTTTAACTTTTAAATATGCATGTTGTATGGCACGTAGAGATAGTACTTTATTTTATAAATAACTTTTAAATAGGCATGTTTTTATTGTATTTTTTTATTGTGTTTTTTTAATTAACTTATTAGTTTCTTTTATTTGTCTCACATTGCCACTGAAACCCCCACAAGGGGAGTGTCAATAACCCATTGTATTTGTATTTGTATTTATATGACTAAGGAGAAAGTGCCGCTTTTTTCTGACATCTGCAAACGGTTAGATGCTCCAGTTTTCTCAGATGAAGATGAAAAACTACAGGCCCTAGGCAGCATACTACACTTTCACTGATCTGACCCTTGTTAGGCAAAAATGAACAACTTAGTGGATAGCTACTATAAGTAACTAACAGTCTCTGGCAGTGACCAACCCTGTTGATTATTTTTCATGTCCCGAGGGTCTCCCCATACAGCTTCCACTGTGGTGATAGTGATGGCAGCAAACAAAAAAAAGGGAACAAGAGCAGAGAAAGAAAAGTGGCCAATAAGAGAAGGTTGCTGAATGAATGGAAAAATAGAAACAAAATACAAATTGAAGCAGAGACGTGTCGACTGTTCTGCTCTAAAAATTTGTATTTTGTTTATTAAGGTGTCGACACAATTAACTAACAGGTCCATATCACAAGTTGAAAAAACGTGGAAGGGTATGTTCTAGAAAATGACTCTTTACAAAGGGCTATCATGAGGAAAAATTTCTGGTCACTGTTAGGGGCAACAGGATGAGGACCATGCAAAAAATGGAGAAAAAATAAACCATTCTGTAGCTTTCCATTTCTGCCAGCACCAGCAAGCAGTGCTGTCAACTCTCGTGGATAATCCGGGAGACACCAGATTTTGGACCGTGTCTCCCAGTCTCTAGGTTTGAGTATGAAATCCCCTGGATAATCGCCGAATTTTGCTGTTTCTTGTAGAGTTGACTTTCCGACAATAAAATTTCAAATATTTTGCAATGTTTGAGCTATTTTTGTACTGTTAACATCGAACATTTCCTTATAATCTCCTGTATGCCAGTATACTATAAGCAATAATGTCATTGGTGGGAAGTAAATGAATCAAGTCAAATGTTATGCTACATCTTTTTCATGTGTTTTGTGTCATCGCAAATTTGTGGCGATTGGAGTGAACAGGTATCTTTTGCACAAGTGACGTCATGTGCTATGTGTTATGACATCATCTATCATCACTTTGCTATAAATTCTCAATATTTGAGACGTGGGGGGTCGACAGCCCTGAGCAAGGGAATTGGGCACGTGACTTAAAACAACAACACAAAACATTTTGGCTACCCATCCATCTCTAGCTGACCCCTCTTAACCCAAGCAATTCATCCTAATTGAAAATTCTCAACTAAGCTACTTCTATGTAGTTTCGTTAGCTCTTAAATTTCTTTGTAAGCTTAAAGCGTTACATCTTACCTGTGCATTGATCAAAATTCTCCATGCAGTGCATGATCAGTGCTTTGTCACAAGGGTTTGTACACAGCCTTGAGCCTTTTTTGTTCCAAATAAAGTACTTTTTTCATCACAGTTAAATGATCCAGAAGTTGATAAACCACTGAACTGAAAGATCAAGCCGCGTTCTCGCAGAATCCTTGCGCATTCGATTTAAAGTTGAACAATGTTGACAACGGCGCCATTATCAGGCGCCATCTTGGTTTCCCCTGGTCCCAAGCTCCACTCGGTCAAAACTTGGGGAGATGCCAGGGGAGGGGTGGGTGAGGAGTTGCCAAGACTTGAACAGTTTGCAGAGGTGTGAAAGCCTCCTTTACAGTCGATTTATCATATTTAAATTATTATAATTTTTATCAAAAATACCTCTTCAATTATTATTTTTTTCCCGATTTAAGAAACAAAAGATACATTAATGTAATCGGTGTACCCTACACCAATCGATTTTTTTTAAACTGAAATTGAAAATCGATAAACAACAAAAATCGGCCCATGATTTTCACATTTCTCTTACCTTTTCCTGGAGTAACTAATATACCGAAAATCATTTTTTTACGTTTCCTTTTTCAACTTGCACATACCGATTAGAAATAACAATGAAAGATACAGAGGGTGCTGATCTAATTTACTAACTTTCGAGCAAGTCAATTGTTATATTATGGCTAGGAGAAAAAAGGTAATACAGCAGCTTCTATGTTTTAATTATTTTCTATCTCTTTTTGGAGCGGATTTTTATAGGAATGGTGGGGTGAAGAATTGTTAGAGCCTGGACAATTCAGCCGAAAATCTTTGAGGATCCAAACTGATTACTCAACATCAAGAGAGGACAAAGACCTTTCTTGTCAACACCTATTCATAATTACTACCCTCCGCACAGCGCGCTATGCCCCGAATAAAAAACGCGAAAAATATTATCGAAAGCGCCGCTTTTAACCCTGACTAGATCTATATATTATTTACCATTTTACCAAATTATCCAAAGAATGAATACCAAAAACTTTAGCCTCAGAAAGGCCACTGTGGCTCTACCCGTCGGCTCCAGATTCCACGCAGCCATCATGGACATTGCTGACCAACGCGGATTTGCATGAATTCCAGCTTCTTAAAGTTGATTTGTAATAACAAAAAGTGAGAGCTGAGCCATATACTAGTTTTAGATGGAGTATTGTCAAACCAGGTCCAAAGTTACTCTCTTGCTGTAACCAATTACAACACCCGCTGAAAATCAAATTAACCAATCATATTCAGCGATGGCGAATGACGATTGCAGTGGTGTTAGCTTTAGTCTTGTTGATATTTCAGGTAATTACTAATTTTAGTAAAGTGAAAGCTACAGAAATCGGTAAATATACTTTTAATACTCATTCAAAAACCATACCCTATGCTTTCCTAGAAAGGTGAAGGGAAAGAGGTTACAGAAAAGGCGGGACGCGTGGAAGAAAGGAACAGAACAGGCGGAAAAGGCGAGATATGTTGGAAAGACGTTACAGGAAACGGCGAGATGGGCTATCGAAACGGTAAGGTGAGGTTATTCACACTTAGCTCATCTAAAGGTGCGTTTTGTTCTTCCAAATAAACACGTTATCATTAAGTCATCAAAGTCCAATTAATCAAAACATCAACATTCGCTCTTTATTCCCCGCATACAAGAACAAAATGAAACGTGAAACAACTTTAAGTCAACACTTTTTAAAATAGATATTTAATGTCCATTAAATTTCATAGAAAAATTAGGACGAAATACAATAGTTTTGCTAAAACTACACTATAATTTCTGAATATCAGACAGACGTATCTTACAGTCCACTGACTGATCATCAAAGTCAAATGTACAATTCATATTATACTATGCCGAAAAGACTGTAACAAAATACACAAAGCGAACCTAAGAAGCACATAAACAATCTGTGACGAACGTTCGGCCACATCTTCCATAGTAAGTTTTCACTGGAGAACAATTGGCTGAGGTACCGTGTAGACACGCCACGCTTCGTCTTTTGCACTTCACTGTCGTGATAAGCAGACCGTTGCAGTTCTCCACTCTCTTTGATCTCACGCAGCCCGCAGCTCGCCTCTGTCTCACAAGGGCATGCTCAGAATTCAATTTAGTGTTGTTACCGTCAAGTTGGGATACGTTTCGATGTAGGGTGACTGCATTGGCTTGAGGAAGGTGACGATCAAAAGGAAGGAATACTTCAATGTCCTCGCTGTCAGTCAATGGTAACGGTGAGACCATGTTGAACGAAAGCAGAAATACATGAACAGAGATGAATGCCGTGAAGAGCTATTGAGGAAAGAAAAGAAAAACATGCCACATAAAAATACAGTCAGATATATTACCAATGCAATCTAAATTAATCTATTACTTAAGTCTCTTAATAAACTGGCGGAAGCAGAGCCAAAACGATCATTGGTTTCCGCTTAAGAGTTTTTCTCACGGCGCTGAATTGCCTTTTTTCCTCGTACTGACGTTATGTGAATTCATGGATTATACTTTATCGTTAACCGCGTAGAATTAAGTAATTATGTGTAAAAAGCAAAACGTGACTGAAAGGTTTTGGTGAGATTGTCTTGTTATTTTGAACACGAAACTAAGTGAAAACTCGAGTATGTGAATAGACTTGCCATGCACGATGAACGTCGGTTAAACAAATACGAAGTTTGTAGAAATTTGGTTAAAATCTTGTTTGGTTTTTACGATTTTTAGTCTACATGTTTGACGAAGGGCTAAGACAGAGCTCTCCCTCCAGTTTAAATGTTTAATAGTTCATATTTCATCGATTTTTTTAAAGATTCTCAGACAGCTTCAAATATCAGTTCAATTTAGCACGTCAACTTATGTGTAAGCTTGTCTTTAGCGTAACAATACATAAAAGCTGCTATGTTTTTTATGCAGAAATTGTTGTCATTTTTTTGTATTTTGCAAATTTGTAAACTGTTTAATTTACCTCAATCCTAATCAAGGTCAAAGTTGTAATTACAAATGAAAGGCTTTATTGATTTTAGCCCACTAGAGGCTCATAAAATAAGACATGTCTGGATTTTATTGCAAAAATCTGAAACAAGGCACGACCATGATTACAACTCTGAATACTGTTTAAATCAGGAAAGACACAGTTCAACGTAAAGCATAGTAAGCAGGTGTTTTGCTAAAATTTTGGGCAGCTAAATCAAGAGTTGGGATGTTTCCAAAAGTAAGGGATACCGCCAGTATATTAATTTGCTGCGCTTAGGTCGATTTACGACGTGAAATTGCGATTATCATATTTGTCGCTCTATCCTTGCGAGGTTACGACGTTCGCCACCTCCCAATGTCCCCGTAGAATAGTAGTGCAGCAGTCTTATAGCATGAATATCGTTTTAGTTTGTTTCCTACAGCAATAATGAACACATACCTGTAAGTTACGAAGCATTTTCAAATGGTAAGTTGACAAAAAAATCTTGTGAGCTTGCTGGGAATTCAATAACGTTTGCCCTCTCTACTTTTCTGACGAATGCAGTAAGCTTGACCATTTTTATAGGATCCAGCCAGATAAGTCATTTTTAGAAACTCCAAAAATAGGATAATGTTGGAGCTTTGATGGCATGTATAAGTTTAAAGATGCAAGTAACAAGTGCATAGTGTCGATTATCTCATCACCCGATATTTGTTTGCCCTCGTAGCAACCGAATAAACTTCCTGTTGTCAAGTTATTGTATGTGCTCAGTCCTGTTGTTGCACCACCAATGGAATCAAATGATATCTGCATTTAACCTTGACCAAGAAAATCTCAAGCTGAGGGGTTATCCCTCTTCTGCGCCCACGTTGACTTAAAGGGAGTTGCATGCGGTGATTCCCTGTAGGCGTTGACGTAATCTTTTGAAGGGGATTCCCTCAAAGTTCGTTCCGCTTAACTCATGTCCGGGGAGGCAAGTTCCAAAGGCGGATATTCTCTCATCAAACATTTTTCCTAAATGTGCGTGTGTTTTTTTTAACTGTAACAAAATACTTCCTAGCTATATTTCACAAGCAAGGTGAGTAGAAGTGTATTTTTTTTTGGCAAAAAGAACATTATATCCTACAAAGGCAGTGGACATCAAATAACTCTTGCATCCATTCTTTCCCATTCTTAAATGTACTGAAACACAATGGATAACTATTCCGTATCCACCCGTTGAGTAATTGTCATGTTAGACTTCCTCTGACACTGTACTGTTATTTCGATCAACTAGTACAAAAACCACATTCCTCATCCTAATTGACCTTATTGACCTGTTGTCTATCTAAGGTATTTTTTACTTATCTTACTCTTATCACTTGACGGCACGCGTATGAGTTTTTCTTGTCTCTCACGGTAACCGCTATATGAGCAATTGTTTCTTGTTGCTTTGTGGTTTCTAAAGGAGTACACATCTAATATAGGTTATCATTGACAACACAAGTATCGATCATGTGAGAGGAAATTCTATTGCTTGGTATACACGGGTGAAATTTATTTCAAGGTTTTTGAAGTGTAACATCGAAAAACAGCACGCTTTGGATCGTGCTGTTTTCTCCCGCCATTGTTTTACGGAGGAATTCGAACTTAACCGATTTAACGCTATTTACTATCAAACAACACTGTATCAGGTAAAAAACACAGAAGGTGTCCTTCAAAGTGAAATTTTTTTTCCGGCGGCTTCAACTTCAAGGAGAAATGAATTTCCCTTTTTCATTGATTCGATGTAGTACATTTCATTTGTGGCGTGTTACGGAAAAAACGAGCAAAGCTGACAAAGCACTCTTTTCGTTGACAAGTAACATATCTAGTATGTATCTTCACTAGCTATATAGCAAGGGCTCTTTTCCCATTAGTAACTTTAAAGCGTGTTAATGTGATAGCCACGACCAGTGCTTCCATCAAGTCATTCGCCTAAAGCTATCATGCCTGGTGGCAACTTGGTCTTGGGTCAAAACGGTCCCCCGAACAATTAAAAGCAAATTTGCCAATTTCCCACCATTTGACCCAATAAAAACTCTAAAACCACTTCTTTTTTTTCTAACAATTGCATTGTACACACTTCGAGGCTGGATATGCTTAGCCAAGTTTTAAGAACATACCATTTAAGGCTGAGATTTAGTCAGGAGAGATATTCTTATACACGCAGAGACATTCTGATTAAGCAGACGATCCTTCAGAGCAAGGAGTATTTTTTTTCGCTTCAACCTCCATAATTTTATACTCTCTAAAAACTCGAACGACCACGAGAGCAGAGTGTAGCCACTACTTAATAAATCTGATCTAGCGCGTTATGCATGATATTAAGATCGCGAAATGTCTCCCTCAATCGCTTGTCGACTGAACTAGTTATCAGTAGGCTTAGGCTTTGGGCGCCAGTAATGCGAAGGAATGTATCCAAGCCCAGCAAGCCAAGGAAATAGGCGTAATTAGGTGGTACATGTGGTAACTACCATATTACGTTAAGAGAGGGGATTCCCTGAAATCAAAGCAGGTTCCGGTTAATCAACTTCCGACTCTGTTGACAAATTGCAATTTACGCACACCGGCGCTAATTAATGGGCTTGGAATATTTCAGAAAAATTTCAGCAAGCTCATTTTCAAAAACAGAATTTCCATCATCAGTCGATTATTTCTGCTATGTTTTTCTCAAGTGTAACTAGAGACTGTAAAAAGAGGATAAATTAAAAAGAAGTTATTACACAAACACCACAAAGCTGATACAAAATATTGTTAGACTCGTACCCTACAGGAAAGCAGAAACATCAGTTTCGTGGTCTCCGTTTATTCACTTTTTTTACTTTACGGTAATGTTGTTATAAAATAATTTGACGATAAAATTGTTTATTTTCACTTGACAACTTCCTGTCTTTGATAAAACACTTTCGTGCACGAGGTGAGAGCATTAAGTCCAGCTCCTTGTTAAACCTTAATCATAATCCGTTCAGCCTACTTAAGCTTGTTCGCCTTTTAACCATAGTTTGATGTTACTAAAACAACAGATGATCTCTTACTGGAAGAACGACTTCCCTCCGCGTGACCGATTCGATCTTCGGGGTATCTGTAAGGATTGTTTCGCCTTATTTGAAATGGCATTCTATTCATTTTTTATAAATGTCACTTTCGGTGCCTTAAAGTTTATAACAGATGAATCAATTAAACGATATCCATTTTCATCTTTTTGGTAGTTTTTCTTCCATACACTTTCCCCTCTCCATAAGCCCCTGCTAACTTTAAGAACATGAAAAGGCTTACACTTTTCGAAGTTATTTAAGAAAAGGAAACTTTAGTTTCATAATGTGCAACACTTATAAATAATAAGTGTACCGACAAAGCCTTTGTATTCTTAGTTTCGATAGTCATCGCAAATATAAGTATTTAGACAGTAACGCAGTAAAAGAAGTTGAATCCCTCTCAATAAGTTATTCAAATATTGTCAGTAGTTATTAATAATCGTCTCTTTCTCCTGTCTACCGAATGAACGGCTTTTTCAAAAATAAATAATAATCATGAATAATAATAATCTATTGGAGTTGTTGTGGTAATGCTTACGTATTCAACACTTGTAGTTCAGAGCTCAATGCCAGTTTCTTAGAGCCGATTAGGGTCTCAGAGTTAATCAATAGTTACAGAAAATATAATGTTCCAACTAAGGTGCACTTTGGTGCATTTCTAGATTTTTCGAATCGCCACTTTGTAACTTTGATATAAAGAGGGTTATTAACTTTTCCCCTTGCCACACCTTTCACGAAAATTTAGAATAGCCGAGACAGGCGGCATATAATTGTAATAGGGAGTTTAAGCAACGACGACGGCGACGTCAGAAGAACGGCAAAAAAAAAAAAAAAAAAAAAAAACCGGTTCATATTGGCAAAACAACAACTCTGCACGTGCTGCACGCTTTTGTTTTCATTTCTTAGCCGTCACTGCCCGACTAAGACGTGAAACTGCCTAATTTCATCTTTTGTGGAGGACATGAACACAAGACAACGACTTTCTTTTTCTTTTCCTGAACTTTGATACAGTCTTTTAGAATTCAGCTCCAGCTGGAAACAGTTGCCAACATTTGACGGATTGAACGAGATGGAATAAGCGCAGTTAAGTTTGAAGCACTCGCGCAAATTCACTTTTTAAGTGACGTTTTCGTAGCCATCATGTCGTTGTTGGCAACAGCACGTTTACAACCTCTTCTAACGTTCAAACTACGCTCTCCCCCCTTATAACCAGCAGGGACGAGCAGAAACGTTGTTAGTGATTAGTGATGATTTTATCCAGCGAAAGTTTACGATTTTGTTAGTAGTTTTAGAGTATTTTGCATCAGCAGTTTTGCTTTAATCTGAATAAAAACCTCTCATGCCTCCACTCTTGACCATGGCATTCCAATAAGTTGAGCGGTAGTCTGTTACACAGCCGTTTTTAGTGTCGTCACCCAACGCTGACCTCACCCAACGCTGTGGAGGAGCGTTGCGTGACGACACTAAAAACGGCTGTGTAGCAGACTTGTTGAGCGGGGATTAGTCTGGTATTTTTTTTCTATTACTCAAGTTCCTAACTCCGTTTATTTTGAACCAAAAGAGGATTTTTTATCAAATCAAAAGAAATTTTCTCCCTGTTTTAGCGCAGGTTACCTGTATAAGCAGCTATGATCTCATTTGTTGGCCAATATGAAGGAAATATATACCACACGCTGTTTGGTATGTTGCGAGGAAGTCAGCTCCCTCCTTTAATGATAACAGACGGCAAAGACAACAGGTAAATTTAGTTTTTTGACCTTGGCTTATGTAGTTTGGAAAAGATCGGGTTTTTTTGAAATAGGAAATATTTTTTTGTTTTGGTTTATCAGCACCGTTTAGACGATCGACGTTGATGAAATTCAGAGGGTCACTTGTACTTTCGTAGCAGGGTAGAAAAATGATGAACTCGTAACAATCCCGGGCAAAAGTAGGCGGGAAGGTTGAACAAAAAAAGGCTTAACATGGTTCACTTTTAATGTTCAAAAAAGATGGTTTTCCCTTTTGCTAAATATCTCTTGCCCCACTATTCAGTGTTGGGATCAGTACCAGAACAATTAAGCGCACAAACACTTTAATTAATTAATTAATTCAACATTGCCCCAGGGGGGTGGGGGGGGGGGGGAAAGGAAAAATTAAGTAAAAGTTGTAGCCTTTCCAACACTTTTGACAATGATTGTAGTTCCCTCGATATAGAAAATGAGTCACTAATTTCGCCCAAACAAAGTCGGGAATAGACCCTGAAATTGACAGGCGAGTGCTTCTGAAGGCTGGTGCAGGAAAAAGCTAAAAGGTTCGCACGCTATCTACAAACCACAGAGAAAAACTAACGCGTTTCTAAGTTAAGTTACTTACTTGTATGAAATCGACGATGTTAGAGAGTCCGTCTGTAACTGAATGCAGGTGTAAGTGAACGCAAATGTAAACTGGACAAGCTCTTTCGATTGAGTTGAAGAGAAGTTGAGAAAATGGCCTCCAAAACCTTCAAGGATAAGATAATGTTCACGCATAAAATTTTGATTTAAAGCCGCTGTGCAGTGTAACTATTTTCAATACCAGCTTCAAAAACATTTTTGGTCTTCTCAGATTGATATGGAGCATTTATTACAATTAATCAACAAAATGCTTGAGTAAGTAAGTTATTATTTTTAGAATACTTACTTCAGTTTAAATACAACTATAACATATCACAAAAACTATAGAGGTGGTTCAGTTGTTTTGAGTCCAAAATGGCACAACACGTATTAAGCAAAATTGTCAAGTTCAAGATGAAGTAAGGCCCGGGAGTACAGCAACATCCCAGGTACATTATCAAATTTAGGGCTTGTGGATAAAACCCTCAAGGTTAGCAAAATAGAATTTTTTTTTTTTTTTTTTAACATCTCAAGGGCTTGTCCAATGTCAATGAAATATATATATATTTTTTCTTCACTTCCAAAAAAGAGGACATCCTTGTGACCTATAACAAATTTTTCTAAGATTCTTTCTTCCCGGAAAAACCGTTTCCATCATTTTCGTCCCGGAACTTGCGAAATTTTCCAATAAACGGTTTACTTAATAAAAAAATAACTTCGTAATTTTTTCGTTTCGAAATTTCCGCGGGACCCGTCTGGTCCAATGGATGGAAGGTGCCCCAAGTTGCACCCACGCTTAGAGTAACTGTCAGTTTACGAAGTGAAAGTGACGGAAAAGAACAAGGATGTTTAGGTTGTTTGAGCTGAAGAATACCGAACGCGGAAAATGTGATCATGGAAATTAGCTTTTTTAGCATGTTCTCGTCAAACTGACATACGTTACGGGGTAGCTAGACTTGATACGCTTTATGTGCAGTCAAAAGTTAACGCAGCTGAAACAGATACCTCCGTCGATACCGTCACTTTTGATTCTTCACATTAACATAACTCTATAACACAGTTCTTGAATCTGAGACGGAAAACAGAATAAGAACATTCCTTGTTCCTCAATCTCCAAACCGAACTGGTCTACCAGATCTACTGATTTTGATACTCATCTGTTCCGTTGTAATGAGGTCAAGTTGAATCTCGTAAAAAAAGAGAACATTTTTAACTTTTGCATTAAGTACATGTCGATAGTGCTGAAAAAGGTATATTCCCTCAAGTTTTCTCAGAGAGCACCGTAAAACTTGCAATAAGGAAAAACTAACAAGATAGAACGATTACAGAGTAACTTCCCGTCGCCTATAGTCTTAAATCCGTTTTTCATCACATTTTCGTTTTTCCTTGAAGTCAACCATGTGCATTGACTCAAGTGCATACCGAGGATAGCTTTGATTAGTTCCTCACTTTCAACGGCTTGAAAGACGTTTTGAGACCGTGGGTCTAGTAACGTACCGATCGAGAAATAGACGCAACGCAAGCTAGAAAAGAGGGAAGATAAAGCACGGAATATATCTTCAATCAGACAGTGCCGTATAAATGAGAATGTTTTTAAAAATGAGGAAAATCGTAAAGTTGCTAATTAAGTGATGCAGGTGAACCGGAAAATCCTCTACCTCCCTGAGTAAAGGTCATTTCTTGTAGCTTATAAATGATTGAAATGTCATACATGGAAATTTTGGGGGAGGTTCAAATATCAGAGGTTTACCGGTCAGCTTCTTAATTTATCTCCGTGAGCTTGTGATACCAAATATATGTAATCTAAATCCCTACAAAAAATTAAAGGCACTAGATAACTTTCGAGAGGTCATTTGTAAGTAATTGAGTGTGTTAAATACGTCTCTGATGCAATCATGCCTATAGATTTCCACACCTTCCACTAAAATGAAACCGATGTTCCTTGTCATGGTTTGGTTTAAACTTCCTCTTTCTTAAGTTAAGTAAAATACCTCTAATCATTTCAGTGTCTGGAGCTGTTAAGGATCTGTTAAGGGAAGTTCAGCCCAGTTCTTAGGTGATCATCAGTTATATATGATTATGATATAATAATTACCGATACTCAAATTTAAACCATTATCTAACAAAATTTAATATTGACCTTGGTTTTCCACTTATGCCTGTTAGAGGCTTTAACTTTGAGATTAGACCAAAAAATCCCCCACTCTGAAGAAAGCCGTAAAAGGTTTGCTATGTTTTGTGACCTGACGGCGAATTTTGAGTTACTGCTTTAATAAGTCACTCAGACATTCCAACATAGCTATTCAGTCACAGGGCTTGTCCTGAGGATCATTTTGCCGTTTATATAACCCGGAAATTGGGAGGGTCGCCCCTCCCTTTTTCCAAGCACTGGGGCCAAGGTGAAAATTCCTGAGAAACAGCCAGAGAGGGGAACGGATTTCAAAGTCTTTCAGCATCCCAACCAGCTTAATTGGCTATATATAATTGTTACTGTGTACTTAGTAGCAAAACAGCTAAGTGAATTCACACCCATAGGTCGAAGGAAACCTCCCTACAACCGATTTCATTTCTCACGATTAAATTTCTTCATTCAATTACCTCGGTAAACAAACATTACTCTTCTCTTTACTTGCCCGTCTATCAGTTGCCTACAAGCATTTTATTCGTCAGTTTCAAACCTGTATTTTGTAACTCCAAACGAGACCTTTACGACTGAAGGTACAAGCGGGGCGAACAAATAAATATTAAATACATATTTATATTACAAGCTAACGCCGTCCTCACAAAGTGATAAATAGTTCAGTGTCATATAATTCACATAGGCGGATAATCACAAATTATTTTCTTCATGCACAAGAACAACTTGTTGCAACATGACAAGCTCCATTCTCGCCGAAGAAGAGTTCATAATTTTTCTTGCACGTTGGTGGTGGATGCCCATCCAGGAGACATCCAACATGTTGTCGTTTGCAGTGAGCTTCTTCAACATGTCTTTTTAGACAGTTGTTATACTTGAATACTCTTCTCTTCTCACAAGGATGAAAAGAACGTCTGAGACGGTGAAGAACGTTCCGACTGTCGACGGTGGCGTTGCTGTCTTTCTCTGATAGTGTGTGGTTAGGAAACCTGTTGTCAGTTACTTGGTTTAGTAAACGAAGCTGATCTTTAGTTGTTGTCGGCTTCTTTAGGAGTTGGTCGAATTTAACAGGACTCAGCAGCACTTCGGAGATAAGCCAGCCTCCTATCATAAGATATAGAGTAACCTGAAAGAAAAGATATAAGACGTACAGTCAACTCTCAGGGCTCTTAAAGGACACCTAGGTAAAACGGAGATCTAGAGTTAGTTCCTGCCCCGTCCCTACCTTCCTTACTCCTTTCAGATGACTCTGTAAATCTTCCTAAGACGGACATATAGCCCCAAAGGTGTCCGTATTGGAAAGAGATGCCGTGACTCAGGGCTCCTGCTTGACTGTAATCATTTTTTGCAATTTAAAAGCGTCTTCAAATTTGATAGAACAGGGCAACGACCTGGGGGGGAGGGAAGGGGGGGGGGGGGGGGTTGGGGATAAGTTCGTCCCTAGTCTGAATTTCAAATGTGGGCATTTCACATTTTGAGGAGGAGGCCTTGTCCTTGTTGGTATTTAACCTATCTTTATGTCGTTAGTCGCCATTTCCTCCAGTCTTACGTCGCAGTTTCAAGGCATGTCGCTTGTCGGAATTTTACGCTAACATAGTCTCTAGGGATAGGCCATTCATTTTAGCAGCTAATAATTGGGACTGCGATCCGATTATGAAGGGAAGATATAAATATTTTCACAGGCAAATACCTTTTTTATGTTTCTCCGCAATGAGGGATTTCGACTTGGAACTAGTTTCGTTCACTGAAAATATAGACAATTCGAAGGGTGTGCCCTTGATACAAGTTACCCTTTTCCCGAGAAATTGAAAGGGAAATTGACCATGGTAATCGCTCTCTGTGATGACGGAAGCATTGAGACACTGACGGGTTCCGGAGGTCAAACCTTTCGGTGTTTAGTAATACCTTGTTTAAACATGTTTTCTTTTCCGTTCAATGATACCTTAATTGAACTCTTAAAGTGACATAAGTCAAATCTAAATGGCCAAAGCCAAAATCATTCTGTAAAACACTGATTAACAGATCAAACAATGCACCTCTACTAAAAAACTTCATTTGAATATTGGTCACTCCAGTCCAAAGGAATTCCTCCACAGTTCAAAAACAACAACAAAAAAAGAATATTTTATTTTAAGAACATTTTCTTGAAGAACGATTAAAAGCCGGGGTAAAACGTTTTAACCTTACGTCACTTCCTATTATTTTGCTGATTTCAGTTTTTAGAAAACTGCTTAGCATACAGAATAGAAGATTTGTCTCTATTTACTCTACCGTAAAAGAAAGTATAATAAAAAGAGAGGATCTGAAAATTAATCCGAGATCACATATCTCTCTCAGCCCTTTGGTGAAGTGCCTGAGACATGAAATATAGTTCTGTATTTTTTTATTTTGCGAATGAAATCCAAAGTTTCACTTCACTTTTTTTTTTATTAAAATGAAATACTGTTACCTTAACATAACTATAAACACGAATTTTTATTGATTTTTTTTCCCTGCCTTTTTTGTTGGCCATATGATTAAACCTCACCGCTTGCGCACTAGCCGTTAACTTTAAGCACTGATTTGGCCGCTTTAATTCAATTGTGAAAAGTCAAGAAGCAACTGTATGATCTATACAAATACGTTTTGGTGGTACATAACTATAATTTTAACTTTCAACTTTAGCTTGCCCAATCGAACTTTTCACTTTAACAAAGCGGTAGCTAACAATTACAGACAGAATCCCGCGAAAGAACAGACAACTTTTGCAGTGCAAGAAAAACTTACAAGAACACCCCAAATATTCATCGTTGATAATTGCGCAGTCTGGATTGGATGAAAAATGGATGATTTGGATGAAATCTTACAGAATGTTTTCAGTATGAAGAAAAATTGCTACTTACTTTCACGGCAGTTAAACTGATCATACCGCAGTGAAGTCCCTTTAGCGTTCAAGGATGACTGAGTTGATGTCGAGCCTGTCCGTTTCTTTTCTCGAGCCTGTTCCATGATCCAGCAAGAGAATCAACGGGTTTTTATACCTTGTACAAGGAAAAACAAATGGTGCACTGATTACAATACTTTGCTAAAAATAGACTGATGCAAAGTTGTTACGTGGTCTCTTGGCATCCGATTCGTGTCGTGGTGCACCGTGAGCCCACGCAGGAAAAGAAACGGGGGGAGGGGGTTGATTTTTCAAACGTACTGTTGGATACTGGAGTATGTGGCTTTACTCTTTTGGGCGGTTAATTGGGCAGGTGTAAAATAGGGGAGGGGAGGGGGAGAAAAGGGCAAAAAGGGAAAAGGGTATTCCCTCTCAGTCTTCGCCTTTGTGTAAATTGAAACGAACCAGAATCATAAACTAAAAGGTCTCTTGTCTTAAACAGGGTAGCGAATTCCGGAACGAAATGAACTTTTTTTAACAGGGTCAAGATTTGAAGTCCTCGGCGGCACACCTCTACCTGAACATCCCTTGAGTCCACCGCCCGTGCATCAAGGCCCCCTCCTCTGGGAAGCATGTCAATTAGAATCCGTTATGCCCTGGCTGTAATATAACACAGTTTTACAAAGCTTTTATTGCAGCAAGCAGAATAAAAGATTACTCCTACACGCTACCCCGGTTTAGCGCCGGATTGGCAGTCATGCAGCCGGGCAGACCGGAAACGCCCCGGGCCATGTTTTTGCCTTTTTAGTGCAGACCACATTTTACTTGGCTTAAACGCGACGACATTCTGACCACAATGAGTAAACAGTGATTCAATTTGCAAGGCTGATGTAATATCATCAGAGCAGGTAATTACACAGGTAGCCCAAGCTTGTAATATGAGCATCAGAGTGCATCGGCATTGTTGCGTAACTTTCGAAATATAAGGATTTGTATGGGGAAAAAATCTATCGTTTCTGTAACCTACGAAAATAAAAGATTTTAATACAAAACTGCTTACCTAACAGCTTGGGCTAGCTGTGGTAATTATCCGTGTGAACAAGGGGTAAGTGATGATTTTATAAAATGTTTCATAGTCCAACATTATCTTACATATAATCAGTAATTAAAACATGAATTAAAATCTACCTTTTTCTTATGTACTCTATCTATATTCTATTTTTTCAAATGACTTCTATTTATCTTGAAAATTAAGACTTATCGTTTCAAAGCTCTTAAGTCTCAGCAGGATAGGCGTGTGCCATCAAGATTTTAAAACCATGACCCCGTATATACTTTTTAGTTAAAAAGAAAACATATTTGAAAATTGACACTCTTCAGCTGACCTTTTTTTAAACAACAAACATAAAACATGACCCCAGCCAATAACGCGGAACTTTGCGAATGGGTCGGGTTTTTTTTTCCCATTTCCTACCTTGGATAACAGAGGTTTCTTTTCCTTTCCTACTCAGCCTGGTCTCGACAGCGAGGAGCGAAGGCGCACACCGAGATAGCCTGCCACGAACCTCTAACAACGTCTGCGTGGGAGAGCTTCATCAAACCGTGTGCACAGGTTTTTCCATCCCTTGGAGAACGGACCTCTGGAGCCGGAGTAACATCAGTTGAATTGTATTGCTTTCTTTACAGTTCGCTCAGCCTTACAAAGGCGGGTTAAAATATGTGATTTTAGATACCCTATCAAAGTAACACATACCAAACGGCATAGAAGCCCCAAAGCCATACTCTATCACCGGCTAGATCGGCTTGATACAGAACAGTGCCCCTCAGGGCTGGTAGACATGGGGAGGAGAGGGTGCACCGCAGAAATTGGCCTTTTGTGGGTGTTCAGCGAGTAGGGATGACGCAGAGAGAAGTAAGCAGAAAAAAACAGGGAGGGGATAGGTAAACAAGACGTTGTTCTCTCCTTTCTCGCTCTTCTTTTCTTCCGCACCCTCCCCCCCCCCCCCGTTACCTCTATTTCACGCCACTCTCCTACTACTTTCCTACAATCTCATAGGATACAGTCAAAGTATGTCGATGTGGGGAAATGGTGTGTCGGCAGAATGGGTATATTATTTTCCAAAAGTGATTGAGATGCTCTAGGATCGTGAGGCGAGGGAGGAGTATCTTCTCTCCCCATAACATATTCCTAGCTGTTTGATTCGAGCGCAGGCACGTGCAAAGATCCGATTAGTTACGTCACATTTTCATTGCTAGGTATCAAGCTTGCAAAGTAGTACTCAGTCTACTCAGTGACTACGTCTCGCTCGAAGGGCGTCAGCCCTATTTTCCCCTAATATCTATTCCTTCCTGAAGTTAGAACGCTAAGAGTGGATGGGGGAGGGGTACTCCTGGGAATTCTTCTTCTCCTCCACCTCCAAATCCTGACCCTAGAAAATGTCATTTTTAACTTGCTTTTAGAACCGGCCAGGAAAAAATCATGTCATCATAACTTGGACTAGAACGCGAACAAAAAGACATCTAAAATCCATTTCGAATTCGCATATTAATATTTTTTTTATACTCATTTGGAATTGAAACGATAAAGAAAACTGCAAAAACCGTGGGCGAAGATCCTGCTGGTTGTCAACGTTGGATCTCCAGAAAATAGATCTAATCAGCTAAAATATTAAGAACCAAAAAACGAGAAGTCCAAAGACTACTGCAAAGCTGATCATAACAACGTGTATTGCTTTTTCATAACAATATTTCGGCTGACGCCATAGCAGCCTTCTTCAGGTTGGCAGATGTTACTGAATTTATGATAGGAATTACAATATTATATAGATGGAAAATTTTGCATTAAAACTTGTTTAAAAAGGAGAGGCGGAACACTCCCGTAGCTCCCTCGAAACACCATACCCTATTCCCGATCAAAACTATGGGCACGACATAAAAACCATACACGTATTTTCTGGGTGGCACATGCCTCTATATGGCTTATGAGGGTGCAACCTCGTCCCTAGGGACGAGGTTGATGAGGGTGTACCTACACGGGTGATTTTTATTGAGGCTTACAGAAGTGTACATGCGTCTCAAATACTTATTCAGTTTTTCATAGTTTTAATGAATAATAAACAAATTTCACGACCAGTTTAATGACAGCACAATTGTCTGTTAGTTTACATATTATAGAAACCCTGAGCTTCAAAGTTTTTACGCACAAACACAGGCAGTGATAAATGTTTTTGTACACTGTGGATAGAATGTCATCTTAGGATCGCATTTTCTGGTGCCATACGTAATAGCGGACTTATGACATGCCGTGAAGCTGGCGTCTTTACACTCATACCTTGTAACCCACATACCATCGCAAAACTCCCAAAAGCGCTTCGCCACACAAGAGTCTTCATGCCTTCTCTCTTCTGTATATACCTCTGCTTGGTCCTGAAGCTGCTGGCTGGTTGTTTTCTTCTCATTGGCGACATTTTCTTCACGTGACGTGTCAATTGTGTCTTCCTTCCAATCGGAAAGCAGGTGTTCAGCTGCTAAATGCGATGCGCCGGTATTACCGGGCAGCGGTGAGCGATCCGCGTCATCTTCAATGGGGATGGCGGTAGAAGCACGTAAGCAAAGAAGTAACACGGTAACCTGTTGTTTGGGAAAGGAAAGGTTTTTTCACTTAACGTAAATGGAATAAGAAAGAAAAGCGAATATAAAAGGTGCGTTAAAAAACGGCCTTTCAGTCTCTTTCTGATAAAAAAAAAAAAGATCCAAATTTTCGTCAGGTTGTTTTATTTTATTTTTTATAAAAGCCTTCTACAGAATCAAAAGAGCTTAACGACTAACTGTGCTTTTTCAGTCCAAACAACCAGATGAAATGATGTTGTTTCTATAAAATATGTCAAAATTATCAGAAGTTCTATCTGTTAATAGTAATAACTAAAATGAAAAAAGAGAATTAAAAAAAAGAAAAACTCCTGGAAAGGAATTAAATGCAACTTCAAAAGAAAAAGCAGTTTTTAGGTGTTGTTAACTGGTTTTTGACAAACAAACATATCTGCAGGTTGCTGATTTTTCAAACTGATATCATAGAGAAATTAATCACAATGAAAGAGTACCAAATGAAACATAATTAACTTACGCATTGAGGTAGAAAGTTCCTGTTTTGCATCCTGTTTTTTGTGCTGAAGAAGCCGGTTCGAACACTTTGCAGCTTGCTTTAACAATGGTTAACGCATCACCCTTGTGAATTTATAAACGTGTCCTTCATCACCATATGGCAGCTCTTGAGATCGCCCACACAAAATGCCTTTCAAGCTTTTTCCCATTTTGTTTGAGTGGAGTGCTCGAATCAAGGGAACTCTTGTACCCAGTAAAGTAAGATGCACTTTATTCACACTGTTTGACACTAGAGTTAGTATTACTCAACCGGAAATGAATATGATCGAGATGATTTAAAGTACACTAGAATCCCTTTTAAAGAACCACCTTGGGGAAAGCAAATTCAATTCGAATTATCGGGAGGTTTAAAAGAACCAGGGTAAACTGATTATAGTATTTGACTGTCGAAGGGAAGTTAAGTTTGGTTCGAATTAGTAGGAATTTCGAAGAAACTGAGAGTTCAAGAATTGGAGACTCCATTGTCCAGGAGCACCCAACGAGAATATAGTTCAAAACCGCTTATACATAGCATTGTTGAACGTATTTTAGATATAGGCATATTTTTATCTCCTAAAAAGTTTTCATCTGTTCTGATTTCCTAGCTGAAAGTCTAGTGATCCGAAAATTGTAGGGATCAAAACTTACTTTTTCGAAAATTTCAGCAAGAAAAAAGGTATCAGAAAATTCTAGGTGACCTTTTTAGGGTAAAAATTCGTTAAAAATGGGCAATTATACCATTTTTTAGATGTTCGAAAACCCTAGGAGAGGCAGGCAAGCAAGAAATTTACAACAAAGATTCCGAAAATTCTAGATCTCAAATCGTCTTCCGAACAGATATTTTCCAAAAATTGACGTTGGGTGCCCCTGACTGTTGTGCTTTCTTTCTTTTATTTTTATCTTTTAAATTTTTAAATTTTTGTGACTGTTGTGCTTTGGGCGGGATGGAGAAAAGGACTTTTTAGGTTTAGTGCTGAAGATGGAGACCTTGATCGGCTGACTCTTAGCATTGATGGGGACCCTTCTTTGACTCAGGGTATCAGGTTTTAGCCTGAATTTTTGCTTAATTTTGAAAGAGTTTCCAGGAATAATATTTACGTATATGCAATTTATTCTACTTCCTCTTTTTGTGAGTAACCTTGCGTGGCCACTTACTAAAAGGCGTGCACTCATTAAAAGCTGATGACAAATGACGTTGGTTAATTGGGTCTCGTGGCCTCACTAAAAAGTTTTTCGATTCAAAAAGTATATATAAACTGAGATGTGTTTATCGTATTTCAAACTGACGTAGTTTAATCGTTCAAGAGTGTGTATTTAGAAGTTTACATCTTAATTGAAAAGACAAAGGCACTAGTTTCAAAGGAGACCTTAAAGACAACAATAAAGTAATAGTAAAATAATAACATTATTTTGATGCACTGGACCGGGATGAATCTGTAAATGGCCAAATTTGAAATTGAAAAGAGAGAGAGAGAAAAAAAAAAAAAAACATTCCTCGACGTTTCGACAACATCATTACAAGAGACTCCTTGTAAAATCTTCATTTGAAAGCTCTTCGGCGGCACCACATTTTGCGCCATTTTATTTCAGCATTTTTAACAGGATGAAATTTGTAATCGTTTGTTTTCAATTGATATTTAGTTCTTCCTAAAAAAAAGGTAGAAGGCTGGTTGTCTTCGCCTCTTGGGATAGCAATTTAAGTAAAAGCAAGTATTATATTTCTATAGTGGTTCTCCAACGCAGCCGTTTTTAGGGCGATCCTGCATCGTCTGCGTGGGAGGCTAGCGATATCTAAGTCTTCTCAAGGTAAGGCCATCTGGTAATTATTTAGACGGGAAGTTTTCCTTACAAGATTCCATTTATGGATAGACTGCGAACAGTCTCTCTCTTCTCGTAGTCTAATTTCTTGATGATAATGTTGTAGTATGTTTGGTCAAATTTAAAGTCTTCAGGGAATTTGAGGATAAAATGACATAGATCTTTGGCAATTATCATAAATTATGGCTGGGAAACCCCCATGTTGGAGGACCTCCTCAAAGGATGGCGGATGGAGATCACCTGGAGATGGGGACATATAGTTCAGAAATGTTTAAATGTCATTTTTTGAAGAAAATTTATTTGTGCGGAAGAAGTATGAGCGGCATTTTCTCTTTGCTTTGTTTAGCTGATGTCGCACTTTCAATTCAACCACTTCAGCTTTTGCGGCGCGTCATCGATCCGACACTTTACTACCAGAAGTCTATAATTTGCATTGCAAAATCCTGAACGATTCCCGCTAGTTGTAGGCAATGAAAATAAGCTAGAGCATACACGAGAATTTTAAGAGGAAAAACTAACATTCTAGAGAAACGCGAGATAAAACATTCTCAACCCACCATGAATGAAAAGGTAGTGTGCTTATATTTGCCATTTGGTTCTACAATCGACTTGAAACGTTCCTTCTTTTTTCAGATCATTAAAGAGGCGACTTGATTAATAATGATGCCAAGGGGTCTTTCTCAGTCCTATCAAGATTTAGTGCTACTTGAAAACCTCTTTGAACAAAACCTTTTTGTATTATTCGACTGTAATCAACGAAGGATGGCCCGCTATTCCTTAAGGTTGCGATGACGACCACTCACAAGTCTCCGTTTGCGTAACGACGGATAGAGAAGAAGTAGGCTTTAGCTTGAAACTGGTTGGAGAGATGTTTTAACATTTGAGTGTCGGTTATGGGGGAAAAAATAAAGCACACAGATAATTGTGTTTTGTTCAAACAACAATACCTTTACAATCCCAACGTTGTTTAAAGTGGTTGGGACTTAGGACAATTCTCGTGAACCCTTGTGAAAACTCCTCTGAAATCGGTGTGCGACAAACGTAGACTGCAGGCTTGCAGACTGGCAGGGAAATGAGGTAAACATTGCTGGGAAATGCCCTAACAGATCCTCTATCCCCAAAAAGAGCCTTTTAGACGATCACATCAAGCACACGGTATCTGGATGCTACTCCACTCTATCAATACTTTAAAGAAATGAAATATCTCGCCAAATATGAGCTCAGAAAGCAACTAGCAGAAACATTGATTTTGTCAAAACTAGATTATGCCGATCTGGTTTTTCACCCTCTACCACAATTCTTACTTCGCCGTTTGCAACGAGTTCAATTTGTTGCCGCAAGTTTTGTACTCGGTCACTATGTTAAGAACTTTCGGATGTACTTAAAATCGGATGGCTTCTAATCAATGAGAAAAAAGATTTGAACCTCCTGAAATCACGCTTTAAATCTTTGCATAACACTGAGACTTGGCCAGATTATCTTAAAATAATAAACCAGGAATGCCCCAAGGAACTGCACTCAAGCAATTCAATTAGATTAGTGGTCCCGACCGAAAACGAACTAAAACGGCACTTTCCAAGATGATGCGTCTTTGCTATTTAATAGCAAACCGGAAACTATTAGAAACTGTAAAGATTACAGAACCTTTTTAAGACTTTCTAGGATTTTTTTATGTAACAGATCTAGAGTACAGAGTGATTAGTTAGTTTTACTGCAATTTCGATTCTGTTAATCCTGCTTCTACTTTTAATTGTATATTGCATAATTTGTAAATAACTTAATCTGATTTATTTTTTAATTGTAATTGTTGTACTTTAACAAGACTTCGGATTCCACAAGCAAATGTTTCTCGGATTCCGGATTCCGTAATTGAACAAAAATTTATTGGATTCCGGTATCCGCATTCGCTTACAGGTGGCGATGTGCCTAAAATGGAAAACCTAGACCTTCCCTCCCCCCCCCCCCCCCCCCCCAAATCAAGGATGGGAAAATGGCGCGTTTTTGCCCTCGCGCGGCTTCATCCTTGATTTGGGTGGGATGGGCGTTTGCAGTTCATTTTATTTTGTCCAAGATTGTAGGTCCCACTGCTTGCTATCCTATGTATGCCGCTGACCATTTCAAGAAACTTGCTTGAGCAATTGAACATCAGGCCAGTTTGGGCATACGGAACTCTCTGCAATGATTTGCTTGAAGGACCACTAAACAATAGCTTCCAAGTGTGCATTTATTCACAATATTAAAGTTCATTAATTCGCATAAAAATGTCAGTATATCTATACAAGAACCTTAATTTCTCCAAGACAAAAGCGGCTTTTATGGGTCCAGTTTATTGGCCTGTTCTGTACACAGGCTATCTACTTAGAAGAAAGCAATTCCTTAATAGAGCGAGGAAGCAAAAACGTTGGCTTATTTCATTGGCCAGCAATATCGACAGAAAATTTGCATGCTGACACGACATCGAGCGATAAATTTCTGTCTCGATCTCTGGTTCTCAACTTGCTGCGCTTGTTCTGTTTTCCCGCCGATCTGCCGTTTACTTTGTGCCACGAAATTGACTTAACCAAAGAAGGGGAAAAACTTTATTGTATATTTTTTTAGTTTTTTTTTGTCGATTCTCGTCAGTGTTTCAATTTCCAGTGAAAGGAGTTCGTTTTTTGCAATTAACAAGATAAACGGAAAAAGGGGTCAGATAATGAAAAAGCCACAACCTGTGCGCAATAGAGTTCGATTTCCGTTTCCGCTTAAGCCAAGGAAGTGGAAGAAGAGGCACGTCAGCTTATATTCTTATGTTATATTGTTCTTCACTTAAGGTCACGTGTGAATCAAAGAGCAAGCGTTAATCGTTAAAACAAAACACTATACCAACAGAAGGAAAAGACACTTAATTTTTCTTTACTGACACAATTATGCTTTAGGATAGTTACCTCTTAGCTGAATGTCAAATTGTTGAAAGATAAAGAGGGGGACAACAAATTTAAGAAATCAAACAGAAATTTCACCAAGCATGGGGCGACATCCGTACACTGGAACAAAACCTAATTGATTAAAACGACTAGACACGATTCAGTGACAAGGAAACTACTATAAAAGGCCACCAATTTGACCTTCCTAATCTACAGAATCTCACAAATCACACATGCATTCACGTAGCCCTGATTTAGGTTCTGGGCACATTTAAGTTTGAGCATCACGACGCTGCTTTCGAGTTACGTAATTCATTTCTCGAGAGGTGTGGTGAGAATTTGAAGACATTTTCTAAGTGTTTAAGTGGTTCTTGGATAGGAGGAAACTTTTGTGTTAAGTAGGGCTGCACCAGGGTTCAATAAGTGATACCGGATATCTCCACCCAGACTTTCTCGGAGTGTCTATCCCCGAGGCAGTACATTACGGGGAGTTTATGTGCCTTACGATCTCAGATTCCACTCGAAAAGCTGAGTGGAATTGAATATCATTTGGGTTGTCTGGACTGAAGCCTGAGTTATTTAAGTAACGCCCGGTTTTCACGGTAACTGAAAAAAGCTACGAATCCTAGGACTACAGTACGGTACAGTTGAAATCCTCCAAGACGGTAAACCTGTTACCATGGAGTTGCACTGGCAAAAACACGGTCTTCTAGGGCAGCGAAACCACTCTTACTGTATCCCGTGGGCTATACTGGCTTTCGAGTATTTGCACGATAAAATTTCCTTTGTGTTTTAAGTTGCATTATCCACTGAATCCAGTTGCTGTAATAAAGCACGATTTCAAAGTACAACCTAGTTGCTGAATATTTTCTACTAGTCAGGATTAATTCAAGAATATAATCGACCATATTTCAGTTCCATGACGTTTCGATGACTCCCTCAGTCTGACAGACTTGACAACCGATTTAATAGAGAAAGTTATATTTATTGTTTAACTCTCTGAGTAAACAGGCTGTCACGAAACTAGTGACATTCGATTGAGTTTCAAGACGAAATTCGTGTTGTGCGAATATTGCTAAAGAATGATCAAGTTCTAATTTCATCCGCAAACCCGAACACAAAATACAGTACTAAGGACAATTTAACAATTTCAAATTTTTTACAGCTATGTAGGGATGGCAAGGTCAACTGATGCTATTATTGTTCCAGGTATCAGTCATTTTCAGTAATCCGTCTCAATTCTTCGAGGAATACTAGTACATAACTGATTATATCTCAGACGAAACAACATTGGTATTGCCAATGGTTATACTGTAAGGGATCATTCCAACGCGGAAGAGAAATGGATTTCCAAGAAGGCTAAAAACCAACTTAAAACAAATTTCCTACTTGGTAAAATGCTAAATTGAGGATTGCCTTGCCATGTCCCATGTTAAGGTCAAGTTCATATTAAGTAAGCAAAGGCGAATCGGGCTGTTAAAATCTAGCTGCAGTTATGGTCACAAATAACGCCTCCCCACCTTGGGTATACGAGATTATTGAATACAGATGATGACCCCGAAGATTGAAAGGGTAAAATACAAAGCAAGGCTGATCTTTACAAATGAAAATCCGCTCAAACATTTTTTTTTATACATCAATGCGTGTTGAAATAAGTTCGTTGTTAGATGATCATGGATCTCCGCATTGTCTTCCTCTTTCAAAGAATTGGGGAGGAATAGAAAAACCGGAACTACGTCACTTATATGTTAAACAACTCCCTATTGCATGAATAAACGCATAGCAATTATTCATAATAAAAATTACGGAAAAAAAGCAACAACAAAAAACGATAAATGTGCCACATCAATGTAAAAAAATATATATATAGGTTTTGACTTTCTGAAGTTTAAGTTATTATTTTTGTTACTTCAACCATTATTAATAACATTTTTCGTCTAGATTTTGTGCCTTTATGCTGTTGTCGTAATATGAGCTCACCGTTCAAGCATTCTCGTTTCTTCCCTTCATATAGCTGAAACGTTATTTCAGATTGTAACGCACGTTTTTATTGGTAATTTTAATAGTAACTTATACTAATTTTGTAACGTACCGACTTGTAACTAAAGATGAAGGATCGAAACACTCTCCAAAGTTAAAATAGAAAAAAAAAAGACCCTGCTCATCGTTTTGAATTGATTTGCACGAATAAAACCGCAAATCTTTGAGAAATGATACCGAAAAAAAAAAAAACGCGAGTTTCTATTTTTGTTGTATCAAATCTCGTTAGTCCGTACCTTCTCATAAAATTCAACAAGTGATGACGAGTTGAATAAAAAATCGACAAGGTTTTTACCCTAAGTAGCTATTCCTGGGCAGCTTCGAATTCTCAACTCGTATATTAACGTACTTAGGAAATATAAGTAAAGAAAAAAAAAAACGTCCGGTCCCAACCGATAAACGACATATCACAAGTCACGCAATGCGGATATAATCTACTGTGAAAATGAGAGGGCCGTTAAACTAATCAATTGATACGTTTACCTTTTTAAGGTTAATTTACTTTTCGGTTATAGTAAATTCATAGCTGAGAAACTTATCCTTGAAACAAGAACTCTATAAAGATTACAAAAGAAGAAGGGCGTACGCTCTTTCAGCCTTCCGATTGTGCTTACAAAAATTGCCCGCTTTTGCTACAGTTGGGCGTGACGCCGTTTGGTTCCGTTTGTGCCGTGTGCAAGCAAAGTGAATGCCTATTATTCACATTACAATAAATCCAAAATTAGACAGCGATGTAATGAAGAACTCCGTTTTGTTCCGTATATGGTCTATAAAAGCGGTCCTGCAGAGATCAGAAACTCACAAATCAACTTTATAGTGAAGAGAAACGAATTGCAGTCTATCCGTTCGAGCTATACAGGCAAGAAGAAAACGAAAAAATTCTAATAGAAGAAAAAACGGCAACAAAAAATACCTACGTTTAACGAAAGCAGACGTTAGAAGAACGCAGAGACTGATTCTATTCATCGACATGGAAAAAAGCATCACAATGAAGGTATGTGTGGGTTGATTATGAATTAACTGATTTCCAGTATACCCTGATCTTTCGGGAATAATACTTTTCTGAAAACTTTGATCAAGAAAAACTACTAATTATTGAGTTACATAATAAGGTTTAAATCGACCTTTAACACTTTAATTTATAAACTTGACTCATTTTTTTCGCACAAAACTAAGATAGTTTAAGAGTAATTTGCACTGAATAGAATGGATTTTGAGGTAATCGCCCACGGCTATTGGGCGAAAACATCCTTTGAACTTGAAGCTTACACCAGATTAAAAGCTTTCATGTAAATGATAACTTTCCACGATGCAGGACATTTTGTGGTTTAAGACTTCGCGGTAGTATTCTAAAATCGTGACAAACTGACACAGAAATAGAAACACTTTTTCTTAGTGGGTATAACTGTTACGTCCTTTGAGTATGAGACTGAGTCAGTTTTTTGTTTTCCTCCAGCTCTGAGAGTTCCGGTGCCTAAGGTGTTTTGTCCTGAATCTTACTCTCCCAGAAGTAGTTTTTGTTTCAGATCCTTTAACAACTGTATTTCACTGAATTTTGAGAAAAGTTGAAAGTACGAAAATTAAACGTATTAACCAAACTTAAAACTTTATATATTTTTTTCCAGTTTGCAGTATATTTTTTTATACAAAGTTGGCTTTTCAGTGAAGTTCTGCTTAGTCCTGTTAAGACGGGTCAGCAACCAGACAGTGGGCATCCTCGCACAGCCGATACAGCGACCACTACGTTATCGATAGAGTTACTCAAAAAGACAACATCAACGTTTGAAGGATACGACAACGCTAACGGTACAAACATCCGGGACATTTTATCCCGCCTCAGAGTCAGACGTTCGCAACCTTGCTTAAAGAAAGAACATTATAAATTCAACAAGTGTCTTGGGAGACTCGAATTTGAAGTTAGCTGTGAGTCAAGCCATATTGGGTGTGCTTTACATCGGGTTCCACCAAAATGCAAACGAAATTATTCACTGATGTTCGGAAAAAACAATGCCTCTTGTTGGGTACCAACGAGTTGCTCCTGCGCATGAGCAAAGAGGGTTCTCCACTTTCGGAACAGAGAATAGAAATATTTCTATAATTTATGCTTACCAAATGGCTGATAATTTTAATTTGTAATCTACGTAATTTATAACTTTCATCACTATGTGATGACAATGTAGTCCATACAGGACTTTTGCTTCTTTTGAATCTTTGTTAGTTTTAGAACTGAGGGAAGTGTTAAGTGAGGTTTGATTTCGTTTGACGGTCTCTGTTATTTGCGATGGTATTTCAGCCACACCGTCAATTTATGAAGATTCGGCAAGTATTTAAATAGCTGTTCAACTTATGTAACTTACTAAATTATCGCTCAGTAGAGTTTTTTTTCGATATCACCTATTTAAACAAACCAGAGTAAGTCTAAAACCAATTGAAACCTCTGATTCGTCACGAATACAGAAACCTTTCTTTAAAGGGTCACTGAACTTAACTCAGTATTCACGAAGGTTTCTGCGTGCGGTGTAATATATAACGAGACAGTAAGTTCAATACTGAGAGAATTTTATCGCCGTGAAAGCTCTTTTTCCAAGAATTTTTAATTTTCTTTTGATTCTGAGTGATCTGAATACTCAACTTTGTTCAGATAACATCTTTTTGATGGTATCCCTCATGTTATATAATATTTATTGATGTTTTTGCCAAGGTCATGTGAAATTAAGAATATTTAAGTTCCCCAGGGGATTACCAGATAGGATGTAAAAATATTATAATTAAAATGTAAATATATATTTTTCAAGATATTTATAATTTTACCTAAAAATAAGTTGTAGCTTATACTCAGGTATAATATTTCCACTTTCATTATTCAATAAATAAGAAACTTATTCAAATCTTCTAACTTGTGGTTTATGATCAATCCATTCCTTGAAATGGCTGAAGCTGTAATAAGTTTCAAGGAGTCCATCGAACCAGCTCGTAGCGTTGAAAAGAAAGACAGTGGTATTTAAAGGTCGTTATACGTTAAGCTATTATAAGCTCGTGCGGGTTCTAATTATTGAATTCAAACACTTCCTGGTTCTCATAGCCTCAAAAGTGGAGCTAAAACGGAAGCTAGTTTTTACGCAATCGAGTATCGGGTTATCGACACAACTCCAGGAGCGGCGGTTTTCAAGCAAACAGCATAGTGAATTAGCTCAAAATGAAATAATAATAATAATAACAAAACAATGATATCTTACTTTTCTTTCCCTGTTTCTGCGTTTGATTTCCATAGTGTCTTTTTGTTTGCTGCGATTTCCGAGTCTTTGAGAATACTGCCCAACAGCTACCATTTTCAGTGAAATTGCTTCACTCAGTCCCAACTGACCACTCTAGAAAATTCCATAACATACCATAATGCTCTTTGTTTGTCACCCCACATTTTGCATAAGCATCTTTTTCAGTTTCTCTGGTGCCATTTTATTTCTTAAGAGACACTGAAGACAAAGCTTATGCAAAATTTTGGAGTGACAAACAAAGAGCATTATCATCGGTATACAATGGTATTTCTGGAGTGGCCAATTCTACGCTTCCAAAGTTTGCCCTTATGTCCAGAAGTGCATCGAAATGCATTCACGTGTTTTAATTATTGACATTATTTTAAAATTTTGGTAACTTCTTATTCATGAAGAGGTTTTGTCATGACCACCAGTTGGCATCATGTATCGGCACTAGCGTCGTCACTAGCTGCACGATCGTTCAAGTCTTGAATTGTTTTGGTTTTTACGGGTAGCATTCAGAAAATGGTGAAACGCCCTTTGCTGTGTAGAACCTCGGTCCAACAAACGATTTTCCCTTTCCCAGAAGTGGCTGATTCAGACCTTCAGATAAGGGGGGGGGGGGGGGGGGGAGGCAGTCATCACACCCTTAGAAAAGGGGGGGCCCGGTCTCAAAAAAAATTTTTTGGGAGCCCTTCGGGCCTCAGTTTGGTCTAAAAATAAGCGGGGGGGGGGGGGGGCTGGGCCCCCCAGGCCCCTCCACTGGATCCGCCACTGCCCAGTAATAGTAAAATATATGAAAAAGGACTTCGATCTAACCAGGAGCCCGTTATATACCCTGATATAACGAAACCTCGTTGTAGCGAACCAAATTTTGTCAGTCCCTTGGCCTTCGTTATATCGAGGTTCCACTCAGTATTATGCCCTCAGTTCGAAGCTGATTTGTCATGATGGTCTCCAAACTCAGTGGTAGCCGACAAAATGGCCCCTGGGCGTAAGGGAAGATATACTTATCCAGACCCTGAGATAAGAGGGGGAGGGGGGAGGGCGGTCTCATAAAATTTTTTTTTTTTCGGCCCTTCGGGCCTCATTTTGGTCTAAACATAAGAGGGGGGCGGGCCCCTCGGGCCCCTCCCCTGGATCCGCCACTGGCATTATCCGGCAACTGCCTTCATTTTTGCTCTTACAAGCTTGTCTTTTAGAGATTTACCTCTTTTGTAGGATATGATCAGAGGTCTTTTAAAAATTGTTTTCAGCAGAGGCTGATTTTCTATTTGACTCCGGTTTGCCATCAGTGTCTTTTTAAGATCTTGTGCCACTGGGTAATATGTTGTAACGAAAGAAAATAGTCCCTCTTTTGTTTTAGCGCCGATTGTCCTATAATAAGTCAAAGCTAACCTCTGACAACAACCTTACTATATCTCGCGTGCTTCGAGGCGTTGTTAAAAGTTCGCAAAGCACTCTTTAAATGTTTTTGAGGAGTTTGTCTTCAGTAATCTTATTGCTTCGCCTTTAATGAAACCTCTTCAAGTTACCCCCGGCGGGTAGCATTAATAAAGTGCATCTCACTGCTATTATTCAGGGAACATGGCGAAATAAATTATTTTTAACCAATTATACACAAATTATTATTATTATGAATAAATTAACAGGATTATAACTATTTAATATTTTAGACTCTCGACATATCACTCTCGATTCTCGACTTAGTACATCTTAGTACTCTCGACTATTGGTTTGTTACTCTCGACTCTCGACAATTACTCAGACTGGCCACTCAGACTCTTATAGAGACGATTTGCCTTAAACTATGGGCAAAACCACTTCCCAAGAATTCAATAAGTCCACTTCCGGTTGACGTGCGTCGCGTGTTTTAGAATGTTCACCGTCCCCTATTTTTTCCTGACATCGTCGAGATCGAGCACTTTGCGTTAAGGGCGGCCATCTTGGTTTCAGATGTTCCGAGTCTAGCTTGGGAATGAGTCTTAAATCTACTTAGGGGGAGGGGAACGGTTTGAGAGGAGACTCCCCTCTCCCCACCGCTATAAATCCAGATATCCGCCCACTCGGTACATAAGAAACCGAGATGGCTCCTCGTGTAGGTAAGCACTCTACCCTGACGATCTTACGGAAAAATAGGGGACTGTGTACAGCCTATCATTGCTTAAGCTCCGTAAATTTGGTCGGGTGCTCTCACTCGCAATATCGTCTAATATCACATTAGACGATATTGTCTAATGTTTCTCTTTGTTTACTAGACGACAAAAGTCGCGAAATCCAGGACAACCTCCACTTCTCATATGATCTTTTTGTGGTTAGCTTAGGATTAGAGCTCACCAGTCCTTGATAAACTCGGCCCACATTTGTTGTGTTAGTGGCGGCATGTACAACCAGTTGTTAAAACCTTGTTTATACGTGTAATAAACGCTCTAAGAGGCATACATTTCCCGGCGCCGCCTGATTTTGGACTACAGTAGAGAGTCGCACGGCGGCATACAAAATCAGTAAGTATTGTGTTGAGTTCACTGTGGTAGGTTTTTCTAACCCTCCTCACGCAAGGGTTCATGCCATCTCTTCCGTAGGATGGATTCCATGTCAAAAAATGGCCGGAAGATCGACGTTTCACTTGAGGCTTACTTGACGAGGACTTGCTTTTAAGGTGTAATTTGCTTTTATTGGCACGATCTAAGACTTTGGAGTTCCTTTGCGTATATGAAAGGCTGCTACTGTTTCTGATATTATTGAGAGCAGATGCGTCTTTTGGGTTCTTGTTTCTCAGTTCACGTTTCGTTTTCGATGTGGTTTTTCTAGGTTGCATTATTCCAGATTCGTCAGCGCGTTTTCCAGGAGCTCGTTCAACTGATGGCTGAATGACTTCGGTTAAAATAGTAACCTGGAAATCAAAGTAAACAGAAATTTAACTACAACACAAATATGGTTCACGATATTTAATATCAGTATGTGGTGCATGGATAATAAAAAATTTAAATGTGCCTCATTTTAGCGTGCACTAAGACGGTTATCCACTGTTCAGTGTTAACGGTTCGTTGGTCACTTTTATGCGTATTATGCTTATTTTGACATTATGTACGTCCAAGAACTAAAAACACGAACGTTCGAGAAATTGCGCTTATAACCGTAGTCTCCAGGGGTCACAGCTGCCTAACTTGACGCAATTTTTTAACTTCAAGCGTTAAACTAATGAGTTTAACTGGAATGAATTTCCGACATAAGCGGTTACGTCCAACGTTAAATTTCAAGCAACGCGGCCCCTATTGTCGTCAGCGTGTAAAAATCTATAAATTTTAAACAATTTGAAGCAGTATCAAGCTTGATTTTTCTTTTTTCACAAAAAAATTTTATATCCTTGCCTGACCCTAAAAGCATTAGGGCCATACTTGGAGGTATCATTGATCGGTAAACAACCGTCTTCCACTTCCAAAAAGTGCCCTAAATCCCAAAATTCAAATTAACTACGCAAACATAATTATGCATGCAATAATGCAGCGAAGAGCGTTCATTAGAATGGTCACACCATGGCTTGATCACCTGCCATTAGCATTCCTTCTAAAGTAGACACTCGAACTGTACTCGACAGATGCCGCAACATTCACGTTTCCATTGGTTAAGCCTTCTTCTCTTTTAACCCTTGATTGAACATAGAGTTAATTCGTACGAAATCGCCTCGCTTCTTTGAAATTGCTTTCTCTTCGTCCTAGCACACACCCACCATTCTCTCGAGTAACAGAGATAACGATTAACTTCACTGCGTTAAGCATATACTGTTAACTTTTTGGATGATGATGTAGCAAAGCAAACTAAGTAATCTGTGACTTTGCAGTATTTATACAGGTGTGATTGCAAAGTCTTTTGCATGGGCACAAGCTACTCACCAATATCAGCAAAGCCGCTGGCAAGATGAACGTGGGCATAATACCACAACGCACCTAGACGAACGATTAGTGAAATGAAACGAAGAACATATTGAAGCATATACTGAAAAGAAGAGTGTTATAACAGTAAAAGATGAGCTTATATTACCCTTGAAAAGACTGTAGGATTAGTTCCGCGTCATTAAGTCATTTTTCATTCTGAGATGAAGCGGCTGAAACAGGGGCACGCAACGAGAATATAGTTCAAAACCACTTAAACATAGCATTGTTAAACGTATTTTAGTATTTAAACGATAGATATATGCGTATTTTTATCCCCCAAAAATATTTCATCTGTTCGGATTTCCTATCTGAAAGTCTAATGATCCGAAAATTATAGAGATCAAAACTTCGAAAATTTCAGCCAGAAAAAAGGCTCCCGAAAAGGTTAGGTGACCTTTTTAAGTAAAAATCCGTTAAAAATGGGCAATTATACCATTTTTTAGATGTTCGAAAATCCTAGGAGAGGCAGACAAGCAAGAAATTTTACAACAAATGTTCCGAAAATTCTATATCTCAATCTTCTTCCGAACAGATATTTTCCGAAAATTGACGTTGGGTGCCCCTGGCTCAAAGTACAAGCTCGGGGCAGCCTCGTTCAAAGCAGCCTAGTTAATAAGTATATGTTCAAATGGTGACGAGATTGTACTTATTTCATCGAGTATACATTTGATATACCAGTTATTTCATGGGTGACTAATTTCGCTCGCAGCCGTGAAAAATGATTTGTGCTTTCTAACTATTACATAGACGTTTCTCAAGAGAGATTGAGCTAAGTAGCTCCTTCATTCTCTCTTGAAAAAAATAAATCCGGTTACAACCCTTCTTGCCGTTCATAACTTTGCTTTTCCTTTTCCTTCAGCGTTTTTAACGCCGTAACATCATTTTTAAACATGAATGCCTTCTTGGTGCCGAGGAATAGCAAACTTGGTGCAACTAAATTTTAACAACAGCGAACTTTTTCGAGCACACAGTGGAACAAAGACTTGCAAAGCAAATTACCACAAATGTTATTAGAGATAAGGAAAAAGGTCCATTTAATTAAAGTGATATTTGTATAAGTACATCAGTAGAGTTATAGAGCTACCTTTATGTACGAGAGATTTAAAGGTATTAATTATAACAATATTATTATCTGTCGGGTTGATACAGGAATTTGTATAGGTAATAGCATGATCTGTAGTGATATTTGGCATAAATACCACGAGTGATATTTCAAAATTGTTAGACGTAATTTCACGAGCCATTAGGCGAGTGAAATTTGAGACAATTTTGAAATATCACTCGTGGTATTTATGCCAAATATCAAGTACATATCATGCTATTATTTGTTTATACTACTACCGACAAATACGAATTATGCAAATTACATTAGTGTCATTTACATTGTACCTAAATGTTCGAAACACGTAGAAAGTATTTGGAGGCCACAACACTACCCAATCATGTAGTCAACTGTTTTCTGAAGAATATTAAGACTTTTTGTTCAATTTCCCTGGTGAAATTATAAATTAACGCAGGAATTTCGCACCAAGTAATATTCCGGAATAATTTGTTACTGATATCTTAATTTGGCTACTTTCAATCAAAACACTTCAGCAAGAACATTTCCGAATTTAAAGACAGAGCTTTGATGACTGACGTAGTAAATTTTAGATTATATTGGCACCTCTAACTACACCTCGCTCCTCACAACTGTCGAAATAAACTAAAACTGAAGTATCTTTATGGGAACATAGGAATGAATGGACATAGCGATTTAGCCCAAAGTAGCTTAACTCACTTTATTCAAGGTCGTCAAGGTTTCTAAGCCCTCGTCGCTGTGATATGTTCCATTGCTTCGCTCTCAGTATACACCTAGCAAAACAGTGGAAAAAATTATCACTCAAGTGACCACAAATGGGCCAGAAAGCTACACGGGAAACTCTGCCGAAACTGAGTCGAGGTAGCGGCATTTTTTTTTATCCAGCACACGTTCTTATTCTAAGGTTAGGTAACTATATTGCCCGTTTTGGGGGATAACCTTGCGGTGTAGGAAGCTGCGAACGTTTTCTTAGTCTTGCACCTTTTTCTTTTCGTTAATAAAAAAGATGCTGTAGTTGTCCATGTTACTAAAAATACGTGTATCGCAGAACCTCGTGAACCTTGGAGGGGGGTGGGGGAAGACCCATAAAATGTCGGGCATAGAAGGGGGGGGGGGGAGGAGAGAATTGGAGTAAATTATGTAACTGGCATGGCGAGGGCAGGTTTCAACACTGGCTCTAATATTGGAAGGTGAGATGTAGTTAATCTCCTTTTGGTTGGAGTAAATTTGAACCTAGTGCTCCGTCGTTAAAAAGGATTTTCTGGGGTTTTAATGGGGTTGGTGTTGTTAAGGAAGGCTAGCCAGAGTTTCATAGGTCCCGTGTCCACACCACTTGACCCCCTTACATGTATAATTATAGTCAAAAGGAAATGGGTTAGTCTCCCTCGCAGCCTTTTTTAGTATCGTCACGCAACGCTCCTCCCCACAAACGGCCGTTTGTGGGGAGGAGTGTTGCGTGATGATACTAAAATCGGCCTCGAGGGAGACTAGAAGTGGGTGTGATAGTGGCAAAAAGATGCTCTAGTTGTCTATGTTATAATGTGGCAGAAATAATTTAAATATACTCGGGTAAGGTTTCCTATTGTTTAGACATACATAACAAAACAGCGAAGAGAAAAGCGACTTGAGTTTTCCCGATATTTCGGACGGACAAGTCGATCGTCCTTCTTCAGGGGATTTAAGGTGTTTCGATACAGTTTTTCAGAGGCGATACCGATATTTTTCAATCGCCTTAAAAGTGATTTTTTCCTTGTCCGATCGCTATAAAATTTTTACCAGTAATTGGCTATGGATTGAAATATGTGAAAATGTAGTTTTAAATAAAATCGATATTACTATGACAACAATAAACAAAAAACTTTGAAATTGATAAAAGCCAAATTTTGTGTGATCTAGACCTGCTACTGAAAATCCAACACTAGGAACTTAAAGTTTGTTGTTTAGCAAACAATATCCGTAAGAAGTAAAAAATTCTGTATGTTTGAATTCGACTAAAACGAAAAAATATTTCAAACCTTAAACTTTCAATAGCCGTGATAGGTTATTTAATAAAAACGTTATAAATGACTCAAATTATTCTTAAGTAGCATAAGAATGATGCTTAATATCATATTTTGTTGCCAGGAAATTTTGGTGCACTTTCGTTCATGCGATCTTGAAATCTAACCCGTTTTCTCACCACCTGTATAAGTGTAACTTCATTCAGAATTTGGACTTTTAGCGCTTTCTTGTATATCTCCAAAACGACTCGAACGAATTTTTTTAAAATCTCTTCACATAATCTTCATAATGTATATAAAAATGTCTGAAACTTTCATTAAGATTGATTCACTGCAGCACCTTGAAATTTCAGGACAAACTTATCCTACGAACCGGACAAAAATCTGCGTACAACATTCACTGTTTTGACGTTATGCTAATTTTTCCAAAATAATGCGCACTATACATACCTCCAGGACTAGTACATTTTAGTTTGAATTCATCGCATCTTTTGAATGTAAAACATTGACAATACTCACACTGAAATGTACTAGTCATGGATATATGTATTGTCCGCATTAATTTGGAAAAATTAGCATAACGTCAAAACAGTGAATATTGTAACGCAGATTTTTGACTGGTTCGTAGGATAGGTTTCTCTTGAAATTTCAAGGTCTTGCAGTGAATCAATCTTAATGAAAGTTACAGACATTTTTATATACATTATGAAGATTATGTGAAGAGATTTTAAAAAAAATTCATTCGAGTCGTTTTGGAGATATACAAGAAAGCGCTAAAAGTCCAAATTCTGAATGAAGTTACACTTATACAGGTGGTGAGAAAACGGGTTAGATTTCAAGATCGCGTGAACGAAAGTACACCAAAATTTCCTAGCATCAAAATATGATATTAAACATCATTCTTACGCTGCTTAAGAATAATTTGAGTCATTTATAACGTTTTCATTAAACAATCTATCACCGCTATTGAAAATTTAAGGTTTGAAATATATTTTCGTTTTAGTCGAATTCAAACATACAGAATTTTTTACTTCTTTCGGAGATTGTTTGCTAAACACCAAACTTTAAGTTCCTAGTGTTGGATTTTCAGTAGCAGGTCTAGATCACACAAAATTCGGCTTTTATCAATTTCAAAGGTTTTTGTTTATTGTTGTCATAGTAATATCGATTTTATTTACAACTACATTTTCACAAATCTCAATCCATAGCCAGTTACTGGTAAAAATTTTATAGCGATCGGACAAGGAAAAAACCACTTTTAAGGCGATTGAAAAATATCGGTATGGCCTCTGAAAAACTATATCGAAACACCTTAATGAAGAATCGGAAAGTTGTTATAATTAAATCCCCTAAAGAAGGACGGCGCGTCCGTCCGAAAGATCGGGAAAACTGAAGTCGCTTTTCTCTTTGCTGTTTTGTCATTTATGTCTATATTTTTGTCTTGGATAAAACAGCAGGATTTAGCTGTCGTCATTTTATATAAAAAGTTTGCTATTGTTTCCCCGGCGTGCGCTAAAGCTAAAAACGTTTTTTCTTTCTTCAACATATCTTTCCCAGGTTGCGTCCAAGGAAGTAAATGTTGATTTGATTTGAGGCATAAAATTCAGGACCAAAACTACGAGGAAGTATGACCCGGTCAAGTATACGTTACCTGACTATGCGGTATGGCTTGTACTTTACGCATGCGCACAGCCATATCGCCTAGGCAATGGCAGCTTCGCCCTCATTAGGGTCATTAACTAGTTAGGGTTTTCCAAGGGATAGTAGGGGACCATAAAATTAGCCTTAACAACCAAAATGTCCCCAGAAATCCTTTCATAAACCCATGCCAACTGAAAAACCTGTAGCATACCAAGCACTAAAGATAATTTGTTATTTCAGGTGAAAGATATAGTGGACCCGGTAAACAAAAAAGAGAAGGAAGAAACCGTGTAAAGCTATGATTAATTTTTGAAGTGACGAGCGACTTTTATGTACTGGGGTTGTCATTACATCACTTAGTTGCGATTGTTGTTTCGTAACCGATAAAGAGATTAGGAAAGTGAGCATATAAAATTTGTTATATCTAGACAGTGGAAGAAAGGTTTTTAACAACTGAAAATTCGTCCCATTTATACGCGCAGCTTAAGCAGCTGCGAAAAGAAAGGCGGCCTCAAAAAAAGTACGCCATTTTCACGATCAAGCGGTTTCACGACAGATGCCAGAATTCATTTTGGTCTTGCTAAATTATTTTAATTTGTAAACTCCACCAAGGTTTTTAAACAATATTCGTGATTTGCTCATGAAAACATAAAACTTTGTAGTTGTACTCAGATTACGTAATCGTGCAAGTTTATAGAGATTCGAACCCATGACCTCTGGACACCGGTGAAGTGCTCAATTAAAGCTGTCGAGCTGGAAGCGAGCAAATATGCATGTAATCCACAAAATAGGTGGAATACTTTATAAAAGGTTACAGTTGCAAGTGTTCTATCAATCGGAGATTCCGCATTTACATCTCAAAGATGTTATATTGGATTCCCTATCGACATGATATCAGAACAACTTAAAGTGACACACTCGAAGATTTAAGGACCTCTATAAGACGCAGGTCGATTTTCACCATGCCGGAATATTACTGCAACGGGATTTCAATACGACTTACTTAGTTGTTTTGTATCCTATTGCGAGATCCGTTTTCAAAATATAGTCAAAATATACGTCCATTTTGTTAGTCAATTAAAGTAAGCAATTAAAGCCGGCGATCACTGCACGCAGTTTCAGCTTTCCTGCGTGCGACACGCACATCTCTTGTTCTTCCTGCAAAAGAAAGTAATCAGTCCCCCTCTGCAGCCACTGATAGCAAGTAAACGCTTATTAGAAAATATTACGAGACATCAAAACAAGGAGAGTGTGAACAGGAAAAATAAAACACCTAATTAATATAACATCACTGACCTTTAAATTGCCGTCAAATATGAGTTTAACGTTCTAAAGTATTTCCGGAGGTGTTGTTGGGGGCTGTCCTGAGGTGATGTGTACGGGTTATCACGATTTTATCGCTGGATCGGTGACACTGCTTTATGATTGTAGTCGTTGCTCCCTCAGAGGCGGCGCGGCCGTGCCGCCTGCAAGAATCAGCGGCAGCAATGACAGTAGAGATGCGTCTCCTTGAGTTCCACAATGTTCATCGCAGACTGCACCCCTTAAATCGCTTGAAATCATCGCTTAAACTGATGCCACCATGGCGTTCGTCTTTGATTGGCGCATGGCCAAGAAATTTCGGACATTGAGCCCGCGGTATCCTGGCGTTAAAAAACAAGATGGCGACAAGCTGAACCGCGATCAGGCAGTCCTTCTTTCCTCATTCCCTCTTTGCCCGTCCGCAGACTTTTGCCCTCCACCGAAAAAAATAATCTGAACTCCTGAACGCAGGTCAGTGACTCATGTAGCACTCCAAAAAAATTTTGGAATTAAAAATAGACAATTTTCTGAAGTTACCTGTGACGAATCAAGGAACCTCGTTCTCACTCATGCGCCTCAAAACAGTCTTGGGAAAATGTTGAGATCCGAAGCCTCCCTTATCCAGCTCCTTACGCGTCGAATTTAGACGATAAAAATATTATTGTCCAAAAGCGAGGTCGCTATTTTCCCAACAAATTGCTCGAAGTTTGTGTCTTGAGTCTTCAAATTTATAGTGCAGGTCATCTCCATTGCTGATTTGCAGCTAGTAACTTCACTTTGCTTATGATGGTTTTCTCCGTTGGGAATTTTACTCTTTCTTCGTGCAAAGTCCACTGCGAAAGAAAATAAAATAAAATAAAATAACAATTTGCGTTGTTTTGAACTCCATCGTGGCCGCCTTGTCACGAACTTACATAACACAAATTTACGGCTTTCTTTTCTCCAGTTTCGATTCAGCGGCTTTCGTGTAAGGGCAGATAAGGGTAAGTACGTTACGTTTTACACCGCCATTTGTCAATCATACGTGAGTTCGTAACTTGAGCCTGGTCAAGCGTTTCCTTGTGGTTTCGGAGCAAAGAAAGACCGCGGAGCGCAACCTCGTACCCAGAACACTTTTCCCTGGCTTTGGAGATGGGAACGAGGTTGCGAGGAACTATGGTAAGGAACGGGATTTTCGGTTGCGCGGTGTTTGCCTCTCGTTCCTTGTTCTTTGCTCCGAAACTACACGGAAACGCTTGCTACGCAGGCTACTGAAAGACCAACATTCTCGAACAATTCTTGGAAGAACCACTTGGACAAACAGCAGTGAGGGAAAGCCGAATCTTATTGAAGATCATGAACAGCTGTTTTACATGACCTAGTTCGTGCACTTAGTTTCACCAATTCTTCGGCATTTGTCGCCCCATTTGTGAACAAGACATCATATACGAAAATGTTTACTGCTGTGTTTGAATTTTGCTAATTGTTCGATTCAAACCAGCTACAATCGTGGCCAAATTTATTCCAACAAAGTGGTTTCTTATTGCTACTTCCTGGGAATTAGCTCTTAAGTGGTTTCTCAACAAAGCTCGCCCCTTTTAAGTGGGTCACTTTCGATGTTATTTGACATGAAAACACGGCTCGATATAAATCGTAATGCTCTGACATGCTGGCGCAATCGCTCACAAATGAGTCTACTACCTAAAAAAACGGCAAAAATGTGCTGGATATGCCACTTCATGGATCGGATAGTTTTTGGTCTTTTTGTTTCTTAGAGTTTTTTTTTGTTGTTGGAGAATCGTCTCGGTGCTCTTAATGACTTTTTGTTGGCATTAACCCCTGTTTCCTTAGTCTCTCCTTCGAAACGTCCGTAGCGGCGAGGAGCGAGAAGACAGGCTAACAAACGGAATCGAAAGAAGAGAAAAACTAAGGTACCCTCTATATTTCCGCCCTCAGTATTGAGTGGTACTTTTTATGGTAATCCGTTTATAACTGTTGAGATTTTTAAACATGGAGATGAATAAAGCAATTAAGCCGTCGGTTGTTAATTAAAAGATGTGGGTCAGGGAGGTATTATAAACTGTAGCTACTAAAATAGTAAAGCAAATTTAGCAGCTGATCGCTCGCCGAAGGTAGGTTCAGCTGTAGGTTCTTTAAACTGGGAAAAAGGTCAAGTGACGATTTTTCAAAGTCCTGCTTTGAACCCTCCAGATTTTAAGTATGTATTGTTTCTCCAGCGATTTTCAGCTTGGATCATGGCTTCCATTGTACGCAACAGTGAAAATTGTGCTTTCTGATAAAAACCAAAGTCATTAAAGTTTAAAAAGTTTAATTTGAATTTTACCTACATGAACAGTATAAAAGGATTTTGTTACATTTGCAAGTTGTAGCTGGAATCTTGTACTCTAAATGAAACAACTTACTTAGGATCATTATACGCTTCTGGGAAACTCCCCACCTACCCCTCTCCTAAGCTAACATTTTTCCCTAAGAAAGATGTAAGTGTTAATGTTGGTTTAAGGGAGGGGTAGGTGGGCAGTTTCCCAGAAACATATACGTACATATATCGCCGCATGTAAGGTAATCCGAAAAATTTTTTGCGTGTGGAATCCGGAATGAAAGACTTTGAAATCCTGGAATTGGGAATTCAGCTTCAGGAAACCGGAATCCCAGTTACGATTGAAATCCGGAATCCAGCATCTGGAATCCAGAATCCACAGCGTGGAATCCAGAATCCAAGACTGACTTGGATTACCTTACATGTGGTGATATTTACTTATACAGAGAGACTCTTATACTATACTTTATTAATGAAGATTATCTCTTTCCAAAGTGTTCTCACAGTTAATGACGATTACGGCTTACACTCGCATCCAGTAGTAACAATCCTGCCAAGGCCCGCATGAAAAATCTTGATGGGCTGACATCGGCCCAATCCGCTCAGAGTTTGAGGACAGTAGAAAGAGGCTTGCCAGCATTCGTATTCGGCCACAATTGCATCTAGGCTTGCGTGGTAGGTCTTAACAATTTTCTTAACACATGGATGTGTCGCCTGTCTTCTCCGTGAAGCGCGCTGGTAGCTCACGTTGCTTTCGACTGCGGAACTGCTGTGACAATCACTGCTTTTGACCTCGGTGGTTAACCTCCTAGATGTGGATCCGTTTGCTTTGCTTGTCGAAATTGTGGGCTCTTCTTTCGTGTTGTTCCTTTTGAACGCCTCGGTACGGATCTGCTGTACCTTTTCTTTTCGTTCAGCAGATGATAACGGGTGACTCTGTACAAGGTGGGCAATGGTGGAAAAAATTAAAACCTGTAGGAAAATAAAAGAAGAATAATATGAAAACTAAATTGTGAGATCTTCATGGCTGTCCAAAAAGTCTTGCACCAGAAAGCTCCTCTTGACCCAACTGTTATTATTTTTTTTGAGTGTTAACTGCTTTGAGGAAGTTAAAGACCATTAGACCGGAAAAACGTTTAACACAAGAGAAAATAAGCTCATTTTAGAAAAAGGCAAAAATAAATCAAAAGACTGTAGTTTAACATCTAAATAGGCCAACAAAAGTGTCCACTTTTACTCCTAAGTCATGTGCAAAGAACTCAGTGCAGACCTCATTCCTATTATTTGATCTAACTGTAACTTTACGTTCTCTTATAAAACGGAAAAGGATATGGTTTATATTGCACTTCAGAGTGAACGACCGCAGTTCCGTATTCAATATAAAGTTGCATTATTGGCCCAGTATTTTTCATCGAAATGTTGAAAACAAACTATACAAGCTAAGTATAATTGCAACCTTTCCTGGTACAGGGCCCGGGGTATAGGAGGGCCTCAATGCAGAACGGCTCCATATTTTGCGTGCGCAAAAAACAGACTGCGCCGAGGTTATTTTTTTAGTTGCTACAAGTCAAGAGTCGAAAATGCGCGCTCTCTCTCAATTCGCTACCCCAGAGTGGCCCCATTCTTTTTTGGCGCTCGCGTTACTCGCTTTTCCTCTTGTATTTCTTTTCATTTACCATCAAATTTGAATTTCATCCGGAATCGTTAAGAAGAACAAATTAAATAAAATTGCAAGGAACCTCAAAGGAATCGTCAGGCTTATATAAAAGAGTTTGGAAAGCTATTATTTTTTTTGAGTGTTAACTGCTTTGAGGAAGTTAAAGACCATTAGACCGGAAAAACGTTTAACACAAGAGAAAATAAGCTCATTTTAGAAAAAGGCAAAAATAAATCAAAAGACTGTAGTTTAACATCTAAATAGGCCAACAAAAGTGTCCACTTTTACTCCTAAGTCATGTGCAAAGAACTCAGTGCAGACCTCATTCCTATTATTTGATCTAACTGTAACTTTACGTTCTCTTATAAAACGGAAAAGGATGTGGTTTATATTGCACTTCAGAGTGAACGACCGCAGTTCCGTATTCAATATAAAGTTGCATTATTGGCCCAGTATTTTTCATCGAAATGTTGAAAACAAACTATACAAGCTAAGTATAATTGCAACCTTTCCTGGTACAGGGCCCGGGGTATAGGAGGGCCTCAATGCAGAACGGCTCCATATTTTGCGTGCGCAAAAAACAGACTGCGCCGAGGTTATTTTTTTAGTTGCTACGAGTCAAGAGTCGAAAATGCGCGCTCTCTCTCAATTCGCTACCCCAGAGTGGCCCCATTCTTTTTTGGCGCTCGCGTTACTCGCTTTTCCTCTTGTATTTCTTTTCATTTACCATCAAATTTGAATTTCATCCGGAATCGTTAAGAAGAACAAATTAAATAAAATTGCAAGGAACCTCAAAGGAATCGTCAGGCTTATATAAAAGAGTTTGGAAAGCTTTAAGGGCTAAGCCAAATGCCCGAACTGACGAAAACTGAGAATCGAAGCCCCAAATTCATGCACTCTACGTATGGTAAACCATTTTCTTGCAATCATAATTGTTAAATAAGTAAATTTTGGTAATAACTATTACAAAGGGACAACGGGTATTTCTCTAACAACAACAAAAATAAGAACCAGTTAACGTTTAGAAACTTCAACAATCGAAGCCTAAATTTCATGGGTAACTGGTACTTGGCTGCAATCCACATTGTTAAGAAACTCACAAAGACATAAGGGGCATATCCCTATTCATAGCAAGATCTACTTGCTAACATTTAAGAACATGAATAGCTTGAATGTAGCTTGAACGAAACGTGGCTCACACTTACCAAAACTGCAGACTTGAAAAAGGTGTCCATCCTGTTTGCTCTTTTCATCTAACAAACTCGATCAACTTGCGAATGACTTTCTGATTGCAAAGCTCGGGCTTTTATAGCTGCAGTTCATCACAGGACAATCCATTTCTAGCTCCTAAATTTAGACCACCTACTACGTGGTCGGGCTGAATGCTCAGAAAAATACGGGGGAGTCATCAAGTGCCAAATCGGACATCCGTTTCCATCTCGCGTTAAATTTTTCAGCCATTTTATCATTTCACACAAAACAGTTATCTGCAATATTCGACAGTTAACACTTCAGGAAAAATCATGGTAATCCTCAAAAATGTGGTGTAGAGGTTTGACGTAGAGTCCAAGTTTATCTACTTCAAACAGATTAATGAGAAAAATTGCCTGATAATTTTTGATACTTAAGGTATATATTTATTTATGATGATATTTGAATTTTTTATTTGAACCGCAGATTCTCATTGAGAAATAAATGCAAAGAAGACCATCGCAGTTAAAGACGCAACTTTTACAGAAAGAAATAGTCAGTGTGCACTTCTTTTCATTCAAACTGTACTGAACGAAAGCAAATTGTCTTTGCCATATAATAGAGACTCAGGTGGTAGGGCCGTTTTTGTTAAGCCCATATGATAGTGTGAAAGGTTTGAACCCAGGAGTCATTTTATAAGAAGGTTCGATCAGCACGATTGTGATTCAACAACCTGTGCGGTAGTCATCTTCAGAGTCAAAGTGAGTTGCATCACGTTTGAGGGTAATAAACTATCACGGTTATAGACTAAGGACTATCAGGTGATTAAGTACCATCTACTTTGTGCTTTATGACTATCGAAGGTAAAACATATTTGATTCGATGTCAAATCAAAGGGGCCAGACGCGGGCAATTTGTTGTTGCTCGACATATCTATTAGTCGTAATTATCTATCAGGAGGATGCGAATGCGCAATTTCGCAATTGGTTGCGGTTCCACTAAATCCTATACCAATTCTAGAACATTTTAGGAGTAGCCACCCACAATGTGAGCACAATACACATCAGTACATCTCTTTCTGTTATTGTGAAACTTTGATCCACGCATGCGTAACATCCAAGATTGACCACCTTAAGATACTACTGTCTCAGGTCTTAAGCAGGATCACGTCCCAAAACTCCAGTATGTCCAGAATTCGGCAGCCCAACTTCTAATAGGCTCACGTAAACACGAGCATATTACACCTGTGCTAAGAGATATACATTGGTTACCCGTTCATGAGAGTATTCGTTTTAAAATTTAGTGATGACTTTTAAATGCCTTAATCAACTAGCGCCATCCCATCTAAGTAACCTCTTAATTCACTATAGACCATCAAGGACATTAAGTTCGTTTGATAAAGAACTACTGGTACAGCCCCGCTGCCATCTTAAAACATATGGCGAGCGAGCTTTCTCCTTTACTGCCCCAAAACTATGGAATACCCTGCCATTAACTATAAAACGCTGCAAGTCAGCAGAATCTTTTAAATCCACTCTTAAGACGTACCTTTTTAGAAATTAATTTAAAATTGTAAGAATCATTAATTATTACGTTTTTTCAGTTTTCTTTATCATTCACTGTTGTAAAGTGCTGTTGGTTCAGTAGAGAAACAGCACTATATAAGAGGATTATTATTATTATTATTATTATTATTATTATTATTATTATTATTAACTGACAAGGCAGAGCAATTGTGCAAAGGACAACTTTGAAGCGATGTAAAGGTATTATACCTGCAGACTTTATTATCAACTCACGAAAGAAAGAACATTACATTAAGAAGAACTAATCTAATACCGTATCCTGGTTAACAACAGCAGACAGCTAAATACACTAATTAGAGTACGTGGCGCGAATAAGACGAAAAAAAAAGGTAAAATGTAATAACTAAATTTACAAAAATTTGGAATTATTACATTTTTTGCCCATAGACAAAGCTTTTACCAACAACAAGTAATTGTCTTATTTATGAGGTAACATTTATGTATAGTGAATATTGCAGATATTGTTTGAAATATACAGTAATGACCCTAGCCCCTTAAATCAGATCAGTCTACTTTCTTTGACTGATAACTGGATTGGAATGTCGGGTGAATACTTCACTGAATAGAGTAAACACATTGTGTAAAAAAACATTTTGTTGAATGTAGTTATTGCATGAGCATGCAGTTTTAAAACATACTTCTACATACGTCAGCAGAAAACAAAGGCAACAAGACAGTCAGTATCCCAAAATTTTCGTGCAGAGAAATCAGATAGCGAGTATAAAGGCGTAAACAGAATATTTAAAAACACATTTCTCAGTTAGGTGTTACAATGAACAGTATTCAAGGTTATCTAAAACACGGTCAAGTATACTTAAGCCTAGACTTGTTACAAGTCGACCTCTTGGCGAGCGGAGCTAGCCCTTTTAGGCCGCGATTACTTAAGACCAACAGTACGTTATCTCGATTAATCGGATTAAATGCTTTTTAAGACTAAGGTGACGTCTTTGATGACGTCACAAGCGCCATGTGTCATGTGTGTCTGCTGAACCGACAACAAAACGAATGTGTACATACAATTTTTTCTTCCAATCATAAAATTGTGATTGAGCTAAAAAAATATAACTTATGGGGTCTTTTGATACGAATAAACAAATTGATCGCTTATAACTACAACTTTTGAATACTGTATTTTATTATACCAAATCACAATAAAAACAAACTTCATCTATTTTTAAGTATATGAAGAAAAAATGATCAATTAAATCTGAAATCAAGCTTCGGTTTGTTTCCCTTCAATCAATGTTTCTTTTTAGTCTCTTTTGAGTTAGGGTTTCAATGGATAGGGTTTGATAATTTTCTATTAGTGAACTGGAAAAAAAATCGTCTCTTGTGAGCTGGGGGTACCTGTGTTTTAGGGGCTTTTTTGTGCACGCAACCTTTCGTAACAATCGCAATAAAAATTGATTAACGGAAATTATCAATTAACATATAACAGTAAAAACAACCTCTTTAAACTTCCCTTAAGGTTAGAGGTTAATTTACAACGTCAGTTGGATCAAGGTCAGTAAAATGCGCTCAAGCAACTCTTGGCGTAAGTGAATCCGATTTGTTTTAAATGGTGGGCGTGGGGGGAGGGGGCGGTGGTTATTATCATTATAGGATATGTCACGACAAACTACATTAGTTGGAACAGCCATCTTGGGTGTGCCATTTATCCCTAACCAGAATGAGATAACTGCAAAAGAGACAAAAGTCTAAGGTTGTCCTGCTACAAAAACAGCAAAGGGAAACAACAGAACTCTGACTAAAGTACAGCAGAGCCCCGGTAACTCGAACTCTGAAGGGAAACGAAAAAAAAAATTGAGTTATCGGGGTAAATTTTAGTGAAATTTTGATCAGGGGAAAGGAAATTTAGTTCGAGTTAGCGGGCAGTTCGAGTTATCCGAGTCCGAGTTAATTAAACGACTCTCGCAGCAGGACACATTAGTAACATCTTAGTAATGTGTCCTCTGGGATCTTAAAGCAACAACGTGCAACAATGGAAACATATCGGTCGTCAAACTTATCGCACCGGTTCTTAGAAATACCACTTCGGCGTCAGTAGCCTTGTAGCCGTAATGGAGTGACTTACGCTTTCTTACTCATTTTGATATAAGTGCGGGACTCGCTCTACAGACGTCATTGAAAAGGTTGTGACTATGTGACATTGATCCCCACCCAGGGGAGGTTCTGTTTCCAGCGGTTTTAGTGAAAACAATTGTTTGTGGGGGTTGCTCAGTCTCGCGGGCTCACAAAACCTCGCTCAGGTCGATCTTATTTTGTATTTGCCAGGAGCCAATTACTGTTATTTGCCAATAAAAAGGCCATTTCCGAGTTGCCTCAAGCCTCTGTTTCAAAGAGAGGCTAAGTGCGGAGCCATTGATATGAAAATATTTTTTTAGTTTCATGCATATGAAACTCATTATCACAAGAAAGGTTTGGAACTTAGGCTCGTTTTGAAAGTGGGGTTTCTGGAACTCAGAAATTGCCTTTTTCACTGTAATTTCATTACGTCAAGTTTTACCCTTCAGCAACGCCCACACGGCTTCAGAAAGAGTAAAATTCGTTGGCGCGTGGGTGAGGAAGTAAATAATTGTGTAACTACGAACATTAACCACGAAGGACTGCAAAGGACGGCAAACGAATATGACGAAGAACGAACGGGATCTTTAAAGACCTGATCAGCGAAAATGAAAAGTAGACATATAAAATTCAGCAAGCAGAATACTGTAATGCTGATAGTAAACTGATTGTCATCCACTTCCTGGTTGTTTTTAACTTCCATGAGCTGAAACGATCACGGTAAACATTGATGCCAGGATTGATAAAGAAACTTAAGCTCACCGCCGGTTTAATACTTCTTGTGGATCGAACTCGTGATCAATCAAGAATTCACTATAGATTTACAGAAATAATGTAATTAACAACCCACTGGTCTTATTTCTTAATAACTTGGCACCAGGAGCCAATCGGCTCTTGTTGGCAATCAGTATCGCAAATTTTTGTGCGGAGAAATCAGATAGAGGGTATCTCTCACGAATATAAAGGCGTCAACAGAATATTTAAGACATATTTCTTTGGTGTTAAATGATCAGTATTTAATCTTATCTAAACAGCGGTCAAGTAAGGTTAAAATGCGTAATCTCAATTTATCGGATTAAATGTATTTTAAGGCTCACGCAACGTCATCGATGACATCACAAGCGCCATGTGTGTCAACTGAAACCAAAAATTGAGCAGAAAAAGCAGAAAAACTGTGATAGAGCTAACAAAAAATTAATAAACGTAAGGGGTCTTTAGATACGAATAAGCAAAGTGATCGCTTATAATACTCAATTTAGTTGCTTTAAGACAGGGTTTCAATGAATAGAGCTGAAAAGGGTTTGATGATTTCAGTGAGGGAAACCTGGAACGATTGTCTCTCGCCTGGTTAATTGTGTTTTTCGTGCATTTCGTTGTGCACGCAAACTTTCATAACAGTCGTAATAAAAAATAACTAACGGAAATCATCACTTAACTTGTAACAACGAAAACAACCTACTTTAACTTCCCTAGGGACCAGATGTTAATTGCCCTTATCATGCGGCAATTAAATGCCCTTATCGGCGTCAATTAAATCAACTTCAATAAAATGCGCTCAAGTAAATACGACTTGGTTTACTTGGGGTATGGGGGGTGGGGAGGGGTCATAAAAGGTTATTTTCAACGACAAACTACATTAGCTGTAATAAACATGTCGGATTGCCATTAATTCTTAACCAGACTTAGATAAATACATAAGCAATATGAAGTATTAAAGTTGGACTGTTCCAACTGTCCCTGTCATAGCTCACAAACGGAGCAAGCACCGAAAAAACAAAAAGAAAAAAAAATACAATAAAACCTCTGGAATCTGTACTCGAATAACAATATATTAAATATATTAAATTTTTTCATTTTATAACCAGTTCTTCGGTACCTTCCCGTCACAAGATCAAAGCTACTTCTGCGCATGACCTGTAGTCATAGTAACAAAACAGGGTCAGGTGACAGGATTTACACTGTCCATGAATACTACTGCTAGAGTTTTATACCCAATATTTTCTCACGACAGCTATTTACCGACATATTGGGTCTACAAAGAAATTTAACTACTCACTAATCTGACAAAGAGGACCAAAACGTAAGATTCCACTCGAACTAAGTAACTTGGACAATGAACTGCTTCAAGTCCACAGTGCTCTTCGCTCTAATATGGAATAAAAACCACTAGAAATTATTTATCACTTATCGCTCATTCGAATTCTTTAGCTGTCATGACAAATACCAACTGCTTTAAACTTAAAATACTCAATTTTGCAATTTCCTGATCCAGCTTTCAGATAAGTGTTGAGACGTAATTTCAAAAGAAATCTTGTTTACAAGCATGTTTCCCCGCATTCATGGTTTGCACCGACCACGCTGACTAATTTTAGACATTTTATCTGAGAAATAAAGCATTTCTTTCCATCAGCCATTAGTATAAAAGCCGAGCACTTCGATCAGAACATCATTCAGAAAGAAAGAGTTGGATTAATTTCTTCAAACAGAAGAACAACAGGCGTTGAAAAGAAAATGTCGGTTTTCTTAAATTGTGCAGTTGCTTTGGTAAGTAAAATAATATTTGTTTCAACCTAGGTAGTCCTTAATAATCAGTAGATACTCGATCCGTCACTAAAACACGATGGGGCCATACATATTGCTTGATCAGTAATGTTTAACATCGCTTTGGCTTGTCCAATAATCCGTATATTCTGTTAAGGATCGGGAGGCACTTTCTGGAGGCATATAAACTGCCCATGTTGGGCAAAATACACTACATAATCTGCATAATAACTCCGAGTACATAAAAAAATTCAAAGCCCACATTACCAGTGTGTGTTTTTCGTGACTAATAAACATTTATATATTGCAATATTTTTTTGGCAACTAAACCGAATTTAGTTCAAAATAACATTACAGATACATCCACAATGCTCTCCTGTTCACAAAATATAACTGAACCTGAAATGTTATAGCTTTCGTGCGGAGCTGGAACACTAGACAACGACATTGGACAAAATAAAGTTCCATGATTAATTTGTTGGCACGTTTGTTAACACAAATCCTGAACTTTAAACTCAGGGTTTTTCTGTCTCTATAAAGCAAAGAGCCTTAGTGATTTCATTAACCAGTGGCCTAAACAATAGCAATACTGGCACAGTTGTGCGACTGTAAAATGCACATCAGTGATGTGCTTTGACAGATTCTATTTTGTTTAGAAATGATCCATTGTCTAGTGCAACGCTCAAGGCTATAAGTAGAAAAGTATAACTACTTTTTTTCATAACAAAACAGTACGGAGCACGAAATAGACCGTACTTCACGAATTTTCCCAGATTACTATATATCATCCAGCGCCGCCAAATCATGTTTAAACAAAATGTCGTTAGGTACACACCTGACTGGGTCTAACAGATAATAAGTAATGGCCCACTGATAACTAAAACTAATTCATGGTCAGGATTGTAAACGCAAAGACCATTCCTTTATACTGCTATACTAATTACAATTTGATTATACTGAGTTCACGCATGAAGATACTGGAGGGAGACAGTATAGTGTATGTCGAATACCCTTCTCACTATTTCTAGCCCAACTCGTGCATAGTGAGCCAACCACGTAATCTAGGCATGTTTTATCGTATCTCTGCTTAATATGTTACTCGTTTTATAAGATTTGGATCTACGTAAGTTCGGTATCGATTTTGTTTATGTGGATAATTATTCAGTTTGAAATCAGGATGAATTCTGAAAAGCGCAGTTCATAAATGATTCGGTCAGACCTAATTGTGATCAATAACTGAAGCGCAAGTGAATGAAAAGACTTTGTACGCTACTGTACGAGTGAACAAGAATATCGAATGCTTTTTGAGGTTTTTCACGGCTAAACTTATTACTTAGAGGACCAAAAATGTTTCAAATGTGATACTCACACTCTCTATACATTCGATAGAACACTGATTTTGTTAAAGAACTCAAATTAAAAATGAATATATCTCATTAAATGTTTAAACCAAATTCCTCTCTTTTCCTCAGCTGATCGTCAAGTCATGTTAGAGGCGTTTTTTTCTTTTGAACTAGTGTAGCCTATTGTTTTGCACATTATCACCGAATTCCGTATGATTCATTCTAGAAGAAGAATATACGACGTACGTAGCCTACAATTAGAAGTAGTGATTTTTAATTATGCAAACTAACGCTCATGTATAAAAAAGGGTCTTAAAGAGAATCAAGTAGTAATGAGTGTCAATCTGTATGTCTTTTTGATTTCGGTACTAACAAAGGAAGTGTGCATTTTCACTAATATATTTAACTATTCAGTAACTTACGTATAGCTTTGTCTCTTGCTTGCCAGCGTAGACCATTGTCAAGGATAGGTTCTGCCTTTCAATTTCAGTAATCCATTGGACATCACAGTATGTAGTGTTTTAAAACCTTTCAAGGCTTTAACATACGCTAAAGCGTCTCAGGTCAAACGCGGACGAGGTAGAAATTGTGCCATAGAACACCTTGTTGTAGTGGTACACCGAGTATATTCCCATTTGTCGTTCAATTAAATCTCGTATTTTCAGCATGAACAGGCTAGGCACAGTATTTCTCGATGAATATTTACCACATAAATATTTCAAGCCCACTCAATTTATCTCTTTTACACTGTTGACCATGACGTCGAGGATTCATTTTGATAATGATGACCTGGACTCCTTTCTTCATCTTGAAAGTAGGACATATTTAATCTCAGAACCTTTCATTTAGTAATCACAGTCACACATACATCGACAACACTTGAGAAGTTTCTCTACGCCAATGATATGTAAGCCGGGATGATTTTTAAATACTCAGCAATCTGTCTCAAATGTAAGGATAAAAATGGCCTCTAAACACTGTTGTCCAATGTTAATACGTGCTAATTATGCACTGCTATATTGCCTAAAATAATCACGTGCTCAGGTTACTCGCTTCCTAAGGGAATCAGATATGTAGCAATCTGCCAACCTGCTTTCCTGAACGCAATAGACCAATCGATATACAGTGGAACCCCGTTATAACGAACCCTGCTATAACGAAGACCCCGTTATAATGATAAAACATCTGAAAGCACGGCAGAATTACAGTTAAATATGTGGAAACGAACTCGGCTATAACGAATAGATTTTGACGGTTCCAAAGCACAATTTACCCCGCTGTAACGAATATTTTGTCTGGTTGCTCGCAGCAGTCAGTAAAAACGACAGATTTGAGTAGAAATCACAGGTTGCTTTAACTGAAAGAGTTTTTGGATATGATGTCTTGATTGTCAGCGCTTTACACTTACAGTTTACAGTATCAAGTGAATAAAAATAATGTTTTATACGTGCAGTATTGAATTTTTGATAATTGTTATTTATCAAATTACCCCGTTATAAGGAATATTTTTGGTGTTAACCAGATAATTCGTTATCGTTATAACGAAGACCCCGCTATAACGAACAATTGTTTCGGTACAGTGGCACTTCGTTTTAGTGGGGTTCCACTGTATCAAAATTCATACTTGGCTGCGAAGCTTAGGGCCTGTTTACATGGAGGTGGGGGACCCCAGACAAGTGAGGTAACATATGGCGGGTCACCCCACCTATCATGTAAACATAATCAAATTAAAATGAGAGATTATATGGACAGGCGGGTTACCCTACCAAAGCGGGTTACCTCACCAACCTGGGGTCCCCCACCTCCATGTAAACAGACCTTTTAGGGAGAAATCATCTTGACGCTAAGTAATGAATGATACATTTCTTTTGTTTTATTCCCACAAGCCTTGCAGCCAAGTATGAATTTTAATTTACTCGGAATTGGTCTATTGGAAAACCTAATTTTATTATAACACGCAGTAGACGAGGGGAAGTCATTATCAGCCAAACGCATTCAGAATCAGCCAACATGGTTGCATGAACCAAGATTGACAATAAAAGTACCAAGGCCTCTTAGAGAGTTACGTTTTTCCCTTAATCTGAATTTCAAAAGTCTTCGTTTTGACTCTATCGCAGTTTCAAATCATCTTTTTGTAGTTTGTCGCCATTTGTCTTGTCGTATTTCGCTGTTTTACAAACATGCACGAATTTATACAATTCCAATTTCAGCACTGAAGTACTCGGCGTACCAAACTCCGCGGTATGGTCAGTACCTTGCGCATGCTCACAGCCATATCATCCGGGCAGTGGTAGCCATGGACAGCCCTAAAAGGGCTTCCGCAGTCTGCTTTATTTTGCGGCCGGTTAAAGTCATCTGCTAACCTTATATACTTTTACTAGGTTGCGTTTTTGTCGACGAGCACCTACTTTGCCGATTCAGCATCGTTCAATTCCACCATGCGGCTGAGAAGGTTGATGAAGACTGATCGCAATGGTGATCCTAACCCAACCGAACTGTCTACTTCAATCAGTCCTGGTGACATTAATTCAACTACGAACAGCTCAGGCGAACTGAGGTCACACAACAGTTCCAGCAGCTTACTGTTTAACCACCAAAACGCCTCAACCAGATCGATCTGTAATGGAACGTCCCAGATTGGGATGACCAGTTGTCAAGGTGGGTTCCTATCTTGGAATCCAGATCATGGAGTAGAGAAAAGGAACCCTTGTGTGAAGAGAATTGTTAAGACATACTTAGGTAATCGAAATGAAGTAGTCACCGAATACGAGTGCCGAAGAGCTACTTTCTATTGTCCCCAGTCGTTAAGCGGAATGGGTCTGTGTCAAGCTGTGAAGGTGTTTCATTCCTCTCTTGGCAAGATTCTCACTATTGGATGCAAATGTAAGCCACGAGCCGAGTTATAAAGGCAACCCATAGAACTTCTGTGTTTAGAAAAATGCATAATTTTTTTTTGATTTAAAATGCGATAGGCTTAGTAATTTGGGAATGTGACAGTGTTATGATCGGTCTGCAGTGAAGAGTTTTGCTCCTTTATCGTAAAAAGGGAAGATTTAATTTAGCAAACGACAACGCGGCGACAGAGACGACGGCGCGCGCAGATCTAAAACCGGCTTGGTCAATGCCAGAGTGGCACATTAAGCACAGGAAGTCAGGTTCAGTCCTTTGCGAGCGCTTTCGCGTTCTTACTTGACGTCGCGTTGTCTTCACTAAATTCGCTTTATGACACCATAATGCAAAACTTAGAGGACTGAAACAGAAGTCACAAAACGTACTGTGTACTAGTGTGCTGCAAAGCAAGACATGGACTTTCAACCTCGCTTTCTTTTCAGACTTGAGCCCTGGGAGGAAATGTTAAACATGGATAGATTCCATTCAGCTTTAAATTCTAAGTTGCATGAATCTTTGATATTAGAGTATTTTCTCCGGTTGGTAACTGTTACGAGCTACACCTCTTTTTTAGAAAAAAAAGATAACGTCTTTTGTAATTTCTTAGCGTAATTTTGGTAATAAAATTGCAGTGCAAATTGCCAGAAAATTAAAGGCGGTGTAAATGTCTTAATTTTCCTTGATTTTTTTTAATGCTTTAGTGTATCCTAGTGTATTTTTGCTATCACTTCAATGTAAATGAGTTAATTTTCCTTGATACTCTATGGTCTCACACAAAAGAGAGGCCACCCCGGCAAAAAAAACTGTATGCTCAAGTTTACAAAAATATATGTCCGTAACTCCGTTTGACGGCCCAGAATTGAAATACAATCGTTTTGTCTGATATTCCGTTTTTGACTGACTGCTTTCCGACAGCGCGTTTAATAGAACCATGTGAGTTTCATCACGTTTCTGCTCTGCGAAGAAATTCAGGTTCCTTTCACTCCTTTTAAAGGTCAGAGAAAAAGAAAAACAATCCTAAAAAATCCTAAGAAATAAATAAGAAAAGCTTTGCCAAAGAGGTATTATTTGAATGGTAACAATATAGTATTTTATCGCCAGATAAGAAAGTTGGAGTACAAATATCCTCGACATAATCTTGTTCTACGGCTGAAAGGCTTTAAACCTGAGGTTAAACTGTCATCACCGTTCACGCATTGAGAGAAGCGTGTCATCTGTTAAGACCAAGGGTGTGCTTCCCCCCGTTTGTCCCACACAGTCAAACCCACGGTGTCCAACATACCGGTATACCCTAAATGCGCCAAGTCTCCCCCGGGAAACTGGCGTAAGCATTACTCATTTGTTTTTTCCAAAAAAACTATATTTCAACCCAAGTTTGACTCCAGGTCATTGAGAAATTAACAGAACACGTTAACGTTAGAAAAAGTTTTTGAATGGTAATCCGAGTTAAACCTCAGTGAACCGTTTCTTTAGCACCAATGCAAGTCATTGTCGTGCAAATGGGGTCTATTTCCTTTACTGTTATTACAGGAGTATTCTCTTGTTTGGGATGTTTGATACGTAATCTGACAGATATTTCTTTTTGAGTTTATTGACATTGCGTGACTCATCGAATGCCACAACCTGCAAACGAACGTTATCGCTTACTTTTGCGAGCTTATAAAAGTAAAATTTATATTCACCAAAAAAATAAATGAATAAATTATCTCACTCATACCTTTAAGTCGTCTGGTGACCTTTCCCTTTACGCTCAGTCCTCTCCAAACTACCTGCAACGAGAAAAGGAGGTTTTCTCTCCTGACCTCTGCTAAGGGCAATGACTCTAGCTATCCTGCATGGTTACCAGAGGTTTTTCCTGCGCGGTTTCCGATTTCGGTTGAAGACGTGTCGGCCAGCACGCGAGAGAAAAACCTCTGGTACTCAGGGTAATCTCTAGATACCTAAAGGCCAAATGTCTGATTAAATGTAAAAGCCCGATGTCCCAAATTAAAGTGAAGGTGCGAAGGCAGCGTGCACCACAGGCAACAAATGCCATGTCCACAAACATAAAATGTTATTATCACTTGTTTATTCGGTTTGTCCGAACGGCTTGTTACAGCAAGTGAACTTATATCCATGCAATTTAACTATTGCACTAGACAACATGAAATCCACATTACGCAAATGTTTGTAGCTAAGGGCCTGGTCCCCAATGGGGGTCCTCAAATCGTCATCCCGATCCAAATGTTCGCTCAATCTCGTAATCCCGATGGTTATTCTCGGGATCCCACATCCCGTACATATTTTCAATCCCGAATTTCCCTCCCATTTATCTTTAGAATCCCGTATCCCACAATTCACTGAAGGGATTTGCCTTAAGGATAAAGATAAGGATACCACAAATCCCGGATCCCGAAAAACCCAGGCTATTGGGGACCCTTATATGAGTCTAGTTGATCGGCCTGCGTGGTTGTCCCAGGTTTGTTTCGGCTCTGTTTCCATTGTGTTCATATTCACTGTTTATATGGTCTTTTTTGGAACCTTTAACCTTTCATTTTCACTTCTATTTTTTATATAGTTTGCATTAGACTGGAGTGCTCAATATCGAGAACCCGCCAATCCCCGTAAGCTAGACTGTAAACAAGACAATTTTGTTTTATACAGTAAATGCTCATTTTTGACATATAACTATAACTTATGATCGAATTACACTTCATATTTTCCTAACCATTTAGAAAGAAGAGGAAGCAAGGAAAACCAAAGAACAGTATGTAAAGAGGAAAGCTACTCTTGCCTTGAGACTTCGTTTTCCCTTTTTTTACAGTTCCAACCTGTTGCCGTTTAAACGTAGGTCACTTTAAATTGTCAATGGAAAGAATGGCCGTCGCAGAAGGGAAGTCCTTCAGTATTTTTCCTTTCAGTCAAGTAGCTACTTAAAATAAAATATAGTATGCGTGGTTGGCGTTTCAAGGGGAAAGGAAATACGGGCCTAATAAAAGCGCGTGAGGAAGAGAGAAGGAGGAGGATGTTTCATTAACGTCCGTAGCGGCCGAACCGAGCCATATACCTTGTCCCACCTGCGACGTCGTCAAGTTTAAAGACGAAGAAAAGTTTAGCCCATAACTAAGGCCGAAGAAAGTCATCTTTTGAGTCATGCCTAAATGAGAGTGATTTGGTCAAAACGGGCAACAGATACCCACCAAAAGTCCTGTGAATTTGATTTGAAAATTCGAGCGAAAATCTTGGTCGAGGAGAGGAAGCGAATGCGCATGCCCGAACATTTTCAAACTGGACCTGAAAAGCACCGACAGTTTTATCTTGTAAACAGTGTTTTCGGTACTTCTCCTTTTTTGGCTAGTTTGTGACCGGAGAATGGTTTGAATAGCTTCAACCCCTGTTTTTCGGTGACACGTTCAGGCGGAAATGGGTTGATATCTTAGAAAAAATAAAGGATGGTTTTGTTAGGGACTATAATTATTCATTAAGGACTTGTGGTATTGGTACCCTTAAGTTAAGAAGGAATCCATCACGAAATTGAGTAATTTTAATTTCCATTGGACAAAATCCTTGTACCAGAATAATTTAAAGCATATTGCATTCTTTTGTACACTTTTCAAAGGCTAAATAAGATATAATTAGTTATACCAAAAGCATATACAACAGGGCCCTGTTGTACTTTTTTATAATCTCTTTTAGCCCTGTAATAATTTAACAATTAATTTTGCTTTACTCTGTTAATGTCTATTGTTAAAGTG